>NC_057797.1:606227507-606250634 GCF_018294505.1 Triticum aestivum | reverse complement strand
TGGCGAGTTGCAATTGGCGCGGGCCGGCGGCGGACGTTGTCCGGCGGCTGGAGAGGAGCGGGGCTAGGGTTAGGGATCCGGGATTTTCGGGGGAGTGCACCTATTTATAGATAGAGGGAGTTAGGAGAGTCCAAATGAGGTGCGGTTTTCGGCCACGCGATCGTGATCGAACGCTCTAGATGATGGAGAGGTTTAGGTGGGATTTGGTCCAAATTGGAGGGGTGTTGGGCTGCAACACATACGAGGCCTTCTCGGTCCCTCGGTTAACCGTTGGAGCATCAAACGAAGTCCAAATGGTACGAAACTTGACAGGCGGTCTACCGGTAGTAAACCAAGGCCACTTGGCAAGTCTCGGTCCAATCCGAAAATGTTTAATCCCCACACATGAAAGAAAGGTAGAAATGATCACCGAAGGAGAACAGAGCGCCGGAATGCAAAACGGACAACGGGGAAAATGCTCGGATGCATGAGACAAACACATATGCAAATGCAATGCACATGATGATATGATATGAGATGCATGACAACGACAACAACACACGGAGACAAAAACCCGAACCCGAGAAAATAAAATAACTTAGTGCCGGAAACGGCAAGAGTTGGATTACATATTAGGTAAAATCATATCCAGGTGTTACAACACTCCACCACTACGAAAGGATCTCGTCCCGAGATCTAGGACTGAAAGAGCACCGGGTACTCAGAACGGAGGTGATCCTCACATTCCCGGGTGGCTTCACGGTCGGAATGGTGTGACCACTTGACTTTAAGGAATTTGATTGACTTATTGCGAGTCTTGCGTTCAGTCTCTTCAAGAATTGCCACGGGGTGCTCACAATACGAGAGATCTTCTTGGAGCTCAATGTCTTCGAAGTTGACGGTGCGGTCAGGAGTCTTGAAGCACTTGCGGAGCTGAGAGACATGGAACACGTCATGCACATTTGCAAAGTTTGAATGAAGCTCTAGTTGATAGGTGAGATCGCCTCTCTTGATGACGATCTTGAAAGGTCCCACGTATCTAGGGGCAAGCTTCCCTTTGATACCGAAGCGACGAGTACCTTTCATTGGAGAGACGTGGAGGTAAACATGATCTCTGATCTCGAAAGCCAAATCACGGTGCTTACTATCATAGTAGTTCTTCTGGCGCGATTGTGCTGCTTTGAGGTTATCTCGAATGACTTTGCACATTTCCTCTGCCTCTGTGATTAAGTCATTACCGAGAAGCTGACGTTCACCGGTTTCAGACCATTTAAGAGGGGTACGGCACTTCCTGCCATACAGAATTTCGAATGGGGCCTTGCCTGAACTTGCTTGAAAACTGTTGTTGTAGGAGAATTCAGCATAAGGAAGACAATCTTCCCACTTCATGCCGAAGGAGATCACACAAGCCCTGAGCATATCTTCAAGAATCTGGTTGACACGCTCGACTTGACCACTAGTGAGAGGATGGAAAGCTGTGCTGAAGTGGGTGTTGGTGCCCATGGCCTCCTGAAAAGAATCCCAAAACTTGGAGGTAAAGATGCTGCCACGGTCTGAAGAGATCACTTGTGGAATACCGTGAAGAGAGACAATTCGAGAAGTATAGAGCTCCGCCAATTGAGCTGCAGTGATAGTCTCTTTGATAGGCAAAAAATGAGCCACATTAGTGAGTTTGTCGATGACAACGAATATAGCATCATTGCCACGTTTGGACTTTGGAAACCCAGTCACGAAGTCCATCTCAATGTGGTCAAACTTCCATTCTGGAATGGCAAGAGGTTGGAGGAGACCCGCTGGCCTTTGGTGTTCTGCCTTCACTCTTCTGCAGACATCACATTCATTCACGAACTGAGCAATCTCGCGCTTCATTCGAGTCCACCAATAAGCCTGCTTGAGGTCCTGATACATCTTCGTGCTCCCAGGGTGGATGGAGAGGAGAGAATTGTGAGCCTCGTTCATGATCACTTTATGAAGGTCACCTTTGGGCACAACAATACGATCCTCGAAGAAGAGAGTATCCTTGTCATCAAGGCGGTAGCACTTGTACTTGGGTTGGCTCTTGGCAATCCCAATCTTCACCTTCTTCACCATAGCATCAAGAAGTTGGGCTTGGCGAATCTGGTCTTCCAAGGTAGGAGAGACTTGAAGGTTGGCGAGGAAACCTTGAGGAACAACTTGCAGATTAAGTTTGCGGAAAACTTCACAAAGCTCGGGTTGATAAGGCTTGAGAATCAGACTGTTGCAATAAGCCTTCCTGCTCAATGCGTCAGCAATCACATTGGCCTTGCCTGGAGTATACTCGATACTCGGATTATACTCTTGAATCATTTCGACCCATCGAGTTTGCCTGAGGTTGAGATTAGGCTGAGTGAAGATGTACTTGAGACTCTTGTGGTCAGTGAAGATGTCCACTTTTCTTCCCAATAAGAGATGTCTCCAAGTCAAAAGAGCATGCACAACTGCCGCCAACTCGAGGTCATGAGTGGGGTAGTTCTTCTCGTTGGGCTTCAACTGGTGAGAGGTATAAGCCACAACTTTCTTCTCTTGCATCAACACTGCACCGAGACCTTGGAGAGAGGCATCACAAAAGATCTCATACGGTTTGGATTCATCAGAAGGAGTCAGCACTGGAGCAGTGACCAATTTCTCTTTCAATGTGTTGAAAGCAATGCCACACTCCGGAGACCAAACGTACTTGACATGCTTTTGGAGAAGATTTGAGAGAGGCTTCGTGATCTTAGAAAAGTTTTCAACGAATCTTCGACGGTAGCTTGCGAGATCGAGGAAGCTACGTAGTTGCTTCACGTTCTGAGGTGGTTCCCAATTCACAATTGCAGACACCTTCTCAGGATTCACCGCAATGCCCATGGCAGAGATGATCTGTCCAAGATAAAGAACCTCATCGAGCCAAAATTCGCACTTTGAGAACTTGGCGTAGAACTGGTGTTCCCTCAGCTTATCGAGTACCAAACGCAAGTGCTTGGCATGATCTTCCTTGTTCTTCGAAAAGACCAGAATGTCGTCGAGATAGACCAAAACGAAGTCATTGGTGTAGGCGTTGAAGATGAAGTTCATCATGCGAGAGAAAGTAGGAGGAGCGTTGACGAGGCCAAAAGACATGACAGTGTATTCATATGAACCATAGCTTGTCCTGAAAGCCGTCTTGGGAATATCTTGCTCACGGATTCGAATTTGATGATAACCCATACGGAGATCAAGCTTGGAGAATACTTGGGCACCTTTGAGTTGTTCAAACAGCTCGTTGATGTTGGGAAGTGGGTATTTGTTCTTGATAGTCTTCTTGTTCAATGGACGGTAATCAACACAAAGTCGGTCCGTTCCATCCTTCTTCTTCATAAAAAGAACACCACAACCCCACGGAGAGGAACTAGGTCGGATGAGACCCATTCGCTCTTGAATATCGAGTTGCTTCTTCAGCTCCTTCAACTCTTCAGGTCTGAGCTTGTAAGGACGTTTGCACACCGGTTCCGTGCCAGGCTCAAGATCGATGACGAATTCAACTGGCCGGTGCGGAGGCATTCCTGGAAGCTCTTCTGGAAAGATGTCTTGATATTCGCAAACGACTGGAATTTGCGAGATGGCATCCAGTTCACCCTTCTCATTGAGAAAAAACAGACGGATGGTATCATCACGAGCGGCAAAGACAATTACATCCTCAGACGAATGAGTCAATTGAATCTGCCTTGCTGCACAATCAAGCTGAGCCTTGTGCTTAGAAAGCCAATCCATTCCGAGAATAAGATCAATATCCGAGTTGCCAAGAAAAATAGGAGAAGCTAGAAATTTGTAGTCGCCCAACGTGATAGTAACATCCGGGACGCAGGTATTAGCTGTCATTTGCTTGCCCGGTGACACGATTTGCAAGGAACTTTGCAGATATTGATAATCGCACTCATACTTTGATGCAAAAGGTTTGGAAATGAAACAATGTGATGCACCAGTGTCAAAAAGAACTCTTGCAGGAATATCGTTAACAGAAAGGTTACCCATGATGACATCTGACGAGTCCTCTGCCTGAGTTGCATTCATCAAATTGACCTTGGCGTGCTTGGGGTTATGCTTGACCACAGTTGTACTTGCCGATCTCACAGGAGGAGGAGGAGGGAGACGCCTCTGATTGAAGCATTTGTTGGCATAGTGACCCTTCTGTTGGCACTTGTTGCACATGACCTCTGAAAACGGACAGTGATACGGAGCACTCGATCTTGGAGCTTGAGACGAAGTCTTGTTCTGAAAGCCAGGGTTGGGTGGGTGGGAAGATCCACTGCCACCTTTGCTCTTCTGAAACGGCTGACGGAACGGAGGAGGAGGAAGCCAATACTTCTGCTGCTTGGCCACTTGAGTAGAGGAAGAAGGAGTAGCATCTCTGACTCGCTTCTTGGAAGCATCACACTTCAGTTGAGCGGCCTCTTTGTCAGAGTAAATAGCCATGGGTAGCCTAGCCGGCTTCCCCTGGCCCTTCTGAAAAAATTACGAGCCCGTCCGGCTCTCAAGAATCCAAGACATGGGGCCGCCTTCCCCTTGCTGGCTGTCACCCAGGCCGGCTTTCGGAAGGCGGCCCAACTTTAGCCCTCATGAAGAAAGCCATGGGAGGGCCGACTTCGAGAAGCCGGCCGTGAGGAGGCCGACTCCAAGAAGCCGGCTCCCATAAAGCGGCCGAGACCGTACCCTCAAAGTTTGCATCCACCTAACGGCGATGTGACAGGGCGCGGCTACAGTAAAACCTGCCACCCTCGAATCCCGGAGCACGCCTGGCACAGTGCGCCGTACGGGTGGCCATGACCCGTCCGGTGCGGCACTGTTGCCATACCGACCCTGATGTCATCCACGACGGGTTACCAGTACAGCCCATGGGCGGTGGGCCCCTTCAGGCAGAGAGACACCTGAAGGCAGCCTGGCCTTCCCCAGTCGGCCCGAGACGGAGCCGGCTCTCTCCAGCCGGCTTGCCACCCCCTCGAAGGAGACGCCCCATTAAGGAGACAAGACGCAGTAAGGCTACAACAATCGCCCACCGGACGGCGGCACTGTAGCCACGCTTACCTCGACGAAGCCCTCGTCATCAGGTTGAGGCAACAGTAACCAGCCACCAACAAGACCCTTGGCAGTGGGACCTGCCTGTTGCCCAGGAGTTGGCAGCCGGCGGGACCTACCAGCCGGCGGGCCCCAGCAGTCGGCGCAGAAGCCGGCGAGCGTAGTCACAGACGGCTAGGCACCGCGCCCAGTCGGATTACCATTGTACCCCCGGGGGGTAGGCCTATATAAACCCCCCGGGGCACCCATGCAAAGGGTTGGATCCCTGCTAGTTTTAGACACCATACAAGGAGAAGAAGCAAGCTAGCCGTGCCCTTCTTCCTCCTCCCACCGAACAGCTCAAGGAGCATTGTGTAGCTACTTGTCCCTCTAGTGATCATGCGGAGACCCCGTAGAGCAGCAGTAGGGGTGTTATCTCCACAGAGAGCCCCGAAGCTGGGTAAGATTCACCGGCGTGCATGTCTTCGCCTCATCCCGTTTCCAGGCACCAGCGACGTCTTACTGGCTCCCACAATGATAAGCCACCCGTTGGCATATGTCGCACCTACCACCCGACATTTGGCGCCCACCATGGGGCCAGGTGCACCGTTATCCGGAAACCTGTTCTGGACGGGAACCCTCTTCCTCCCCCGCGAGCGTAGCCAGCCCGGCACGCCCGATGGCACTTGCCACGACGCGCTGCAAGGCGTCACCAACGCCTGCGCAGTGAGCAGCCTCGCTGATCTCCTCGACAAGACCCTCATCTCCGACGAGCTCACCTCCGACGCGGGCACCGACCACCTCGTCAACCTCCTCGGCCGGCTCCATGTCTCTGGCGAGCCTGCTGTGGACTTGGAGTCAGTTGTCTCCATCGATCCGATGCCTGTCGACTCCGACACGGCCTCGTTCGACACCTTCCCCATCAACGTCACGATCTACAATGACCCGCTTCCCCGAGCCGATGGCTGCGACGCTGTCACCACCGAGTCCAACGTCACGATCTACAACGACGGCGCTGCTGACAAGAGCGCCCACGCAGCCCCACACGCAGCGGCCCACGACTTGTCCACCCCCCTCCCGGCTGATGCCGACGACGAAGCACTGGAGGCGCGCCGCCTCGCCCTCCTCGCAGAGGGCCGGAGGCTGGCTTCCATGAGACGCCTCACTGAGGCCTACCAGCGCGAAGCTGACCGCGCCGCCTTCGGCATGCCGGCCCCGGGCGGGCCAAGCCGGGCCGACATTGTCAAGCAACGCGGCGCCGTCATCGCCGACATGCTGGGAGTCGACCGCCCGGTCTATGCCACTCCGCTCGAGAACTTGCGTGCCACCCAGGCGGCCGTGGACGAGTTGGATGGCTTGGAGGCCGAAGAACTCCCCCACATGACCCGGCGCATCCAGCAACTGATTGACGCGGCCGCACGGCGGCACGAAGCCGACGCCCTCGCGGGAAGCCCTCCCCCGCGCCGAGATCACGACGCGACGTCCCAGACACCGACTACGAGCAACGCCCGCGCGCGGCGCGAGAAAGAGCCGGCGGCCAGCCGAAGCCGGACCAGAATCTCCATCGAGCGAGACGCGGACGGCCATCCCCGAGCCATGGAATGGCGGGGCAACCCGCCTCCGCCTCGGCCCCGTGGAGAGAGATATCCCACCCCTCCGCCGGTGGCGCATCCGACTCTCAGCGGCCGACTAGGGCGCTGCGAAGGAGTCGGCGAAAACGACGCCCGCCATCGGATCGACCGCCTGGCACGATCCCTGGCGCTGGAAGAAGAAGACGATGTCGGTCCGCCTTGCTTCGGCCCCCGCATCTGCGACGAGCCCTTCCCCAAAGGGTTCTCGCTCCCAAGAGACACGCCCAAGTACAACAGCTCCGTGAAGCCGAAAGATTGGCTGATCGACTACTCCACAGCGGTTAGCATAGCCAACGGCAACCGGCGTGTTGCCGTGAAGTACGTGCCCCTCATGTTGCAAGGCACGGCATGGACCTGGCTCAACAGCCTCAAACCACGCAGCATTAACAGCTGGCTAGACTTCACAGAAGCCCTCGTCCGCAACTTCACCAGCACCTACAAGCGGGCTCCCAAGCCCAGACAGCTCTCCTTGTGCATACAAGGCCCCGCCGAATCAACTCGCGACTACCTCATGCATTGGGCCGAGCTCCGCAACTCTTGTGAAGGGGTGCACGAGGTGCAAGCCATAGAATACTTCACAGCTGGGTGCCGAGAAGGCACCCTCCTCAAGCACAAGCTTCTCTGCGATGAGCCGACTACCCTCGACGAGCTTTTGGACATAGCGGACAAGTACTCCACCGCCGACTCCTCAATGAAGACCGAGCTCCGGGTAGACGCGTCCAGAAAAGTACTCAACCCGGCGACCAAGACGCCGGCTGGGGATTCCGACCAACGCCCACACTCGAACGACCACAAGCGCAAGGGCCCCGCGCCGCCTCCCGCCAGTCGGCAGGTGGCCACAGTTGAAGACGTGCCGCCCGAAGGGCGGCCCGCGCCCAAGAAACCCAAGGGCGGCACGCCGGCTTGGCAGCTGGCCTTCTCCTACGAGCAAACTCTAGACGCCCCGTGCAAGTTCCACAGCGGCGCGAAGCCGTCCAACCACACAACCCTGAAGTGCCATTGGCTCACCCGAATCTCCAAAGGTGAAGGGCTCGCGCCGCCTTCGGCTCCGCCGCCTCCGGCCGCTCGGCCCGCAGTCGGAGCCGTGCATGATGAGTTCCCCGATGAGCATGCCGCCTACATCGTCTTTACAAGCCAGCCCGAAGACCGGCGCAGCAAACACCGAGAGAACCAGGAAGTCAGCATGGTTGCTGCCAACCCCGCCGAGCACATGCATTGGTCAGAAAAGCCTATCAGCTGGAGCCGGGCCGATCACCCAGAGGTGATGCCATCTCCCGGCTCTTATGTGTTGGTTCTGGATGCCACCCTTACAACGGACAGACGCGCCGCCCGCTTCTCCCGTGTGTTGATAGACGGCGGGAGCAGCATCAACATCTTGTACCGCGACACCCTGGAGAAGCTGAACGTCAAGACAAAGCAACTCATGCCTACTCGGACAGTGTTCCATGGCATCGTACCCGGCCTGTCATGCGCCCCCATTGGCAAGATCAAGATTGATGTACTTTTTGGGGACAAGGAGCATTTCCGCCGGGAAATGATCTGGTTTGAAGTGGTGGACCTGGAGAGCCCTTACCATGCATTGCTTGGCCGACCTGCCTTGGCCAAATTCATGGCAGTCCCCCACTATGCATACCTCAAGATGAAGATACCAAGCACCAAAGGCGTCATCACCATAGCCGGCGATTACAAGAAGTCCTCTGAGTGCGCAGCAGCCAGCAGCCGGCTGGCCGAGTCCCTTGTGATTGCCGAAGAAAATAAGATGTTGGACCGAGTCGTGGCCATAGCCGGCAAGCAGTCGGCCGTGTCCCCCGATCCCAAGGAGCATGATGCTCAAGGATCTTTCCAGCCGGCCAAGGAGACGAAGAAGATACCTCTTGACCCCGAGCACCCAGAGAAGTTTGCCGTCATCGAGGCAAACCTAAACATCAAATAGGAAGGCGAGCTCGCCGATTTCCTCCGTGAGAATCGGGACATCTTTGCATGGTCCCCCAAGGACATGCCGGGCGTCCCGAAGGAATTCGCCGAGCACAAACTACACGTTCGAGAAGACGCAAAGCCAGTCAAACAACCCCTTCGCCGACTGTCGGAGGAGAAACGCAGGATTGTGGGAGAGGAGATAGCCCGGCTTCTGGCAGTCGGCTTCATTATGGAAGTTTTCTTTCCAGAGTGGCTCGCCAACCCGGTCCTCATGCTAAAGAAGAACAACAAGTGGCGCATGTGTATAGACTACACGAGCCTCAACAAGGCTTGCCCCAAAGATCCCTTTGCCCTGCCGAGGATTGACCAAGTGATAGACTCCACGACCGGATGCGAGCTGTTGAGTTTCTTGGATGCTTACTCAGGATATCACCAGATAAAGCTAGATCCGGACGACCGCCTGAAGACCGCCTTCATCACGCCATTTGGAGCCTTCTGCTACCTGACTATGACATTCGGCTTAAGAAATGCCGGTGCCACTTTTCAGCGTTGCATGCAGAAGTGCCTCCTCAAGCAACTCGGCAGAAACGCTCACGTCTACGTGGACGACATTGTGGTGAAGACGGAGAAGCGCGGCACCTTGCTGGAAGACCTCAAAGAAACGTTTGAGAACCTATGCCGGTTCCAAATCAAGCTCAACCCCGAGAAATGCGTGTTCGGAGTGCCAGCCGGCCAGCTCCTAGGCTTCCTGGTCTCCGAACGCGGCATCGAATGCAACCCGGTGAAGATCAAGGCCATCGAGAGAATGGCGATCCCCACCAAGCTTCGAGACATCCAAAAGTTCACCGGATGCTTGGCCTCCTTGAACCGCTTCATCAGCCGGCTCGGAGAGAAAGCTCTCCCCCTCTACCGTCTCATGAAGAAGAGCACTCACTTCGAGTGGAACGACCAGGCCGACCAAGCTTTTCGCGAGCTGAAGAAGATGCTGGCCACGCCGCCTGTCCTAGCGGCGCCGACTGAGAAAGAGCCCATGCTCCTTTACATTGCCGCAACCAGCCGGGTGGTCAGCACCGTCATCGTAGTCCAACGCCCAGAAGAAGGCCGAGCCCAGCCGGTCCAGAGGCCGGTGTATTATTTGAGCGAGGTGCTGTCTGCCTCAAAGCAGAACTACCCGCACTACCAGAAGATCTATTACGGCGTGTACTTCACCGCCAAGAAGCTGAAGCCCTACTTTCAGGAGCATCCCGTCACGGTCGTATGCACCGCCCCGCTGGCCGAGATCATAGGCAGCCGGGACGCATCCGGCCGTGTGGCGAAATGGGCCATCGAGCTAGCCCCTTACACAATCTTCTACCAGCCCCGCACCGCCATCAAGTCCCAAGCACTGGCCGACTTCCTCGTCGACTGGGCTGAGACCCAGTACCTACCGCCGGCTCCCGACTCCACCCATTGGCGCATGCACTTCGACGGGTCCAAGATGCGCACCGGCTTGGGAGCCGGCATCATCCTCATCTCTCCCAAAGGCGACAAGCTCAGATACACGCTGCAGATTCACTTTGCCGCCTCCAACAACGTGGCCGAGTACGAGGCGCTCATACACGGGCTCCGGCTTGCCAAAGAACTCGGCATTCGCCGGATCCTATGTTATGGGGACTCGGACTTGGTGGTCCAGCAATCATCCGGCGACTGGGATGCCAAGGACGCAAATATGGCAAGCTACCGCTTCCTCGTTCAGCAGATCAGCGGGTATTTTGAAGGATGCGAGTTCCTCCACGTACCACGAGCCGACAACGAGCCAGCCGATGCCCTGGCTCGAATAGGCTCCACTCGACGAGAAATACCAACCGGCGTCGCTCTACAACGCCTCCTCAAGCCGTCCATCAAGCCGTCTCCAGAGTCCGATTCCATCTTCATACCGCCTGACCCTGACGCGGTCGGGTCCGGCTCGAAGAACCAAGCAGGCGACCCCGGGACTTCAGTAATCGGCCCGGGGACTTCGGCAACCGGCTCGGGGACTGCCACACCCGGCTCGGGGATTGCAGTAGCCGGCCCAGGGACTGCACCAACACAACAGCCGGCGGCCGACTCCAGCATTTCACCACCCAGCCCGCCCACCCTGGTGGCAGTAGCCACATTGGAAGTAGGAGAAGTCGCGGCTCCGTCATGGGCTCAGTCCATCCTCAACTTCCTAGTAAAGCAAGATCTGCCGGCTGACGAAACAGAGGCAAGACAAGTCCAACGTCGAGCCGGAGCATACACAATCATCAACAGAGAACTCGTCAAGCGCAGTGTCACTGGAGTCCTCCAACGGTGCGTCGAGCAAGAGAAGGGCATTGCAATCCTCAGAGACATTCACCAAGGAGAATGTGGCCACCATGCGGCTTCAAGATCACTCGTCGCCAAAGCTTTCCGCCATGGTTTCTTCTGGCCGACTGCTTTGGATGACGCCAAAGAATTAGTTAAATATTGCAAAGGGTGCCAACTCTTCAGCTCCAAGCAACACATGCCGGCTTCGGCACTCAAGACCATTCCCCTCACCTAGCCCTTCGCTGTTTGGGGACTGGACATGGTGGGCCCATTCAATACGGTGCGCGGCGGCATGACGCATTTGCTCGTCGCCATGGACAAATTCACCAAATGGATCGAGGCAAAGCCGATCAAGAAGCTGAATGGGCCGACTGCTGTGACATTCATCGCAGACATAACAAATCGGTATGGCGTGCCACACAGCATCATCACCGACAATGGCACAAATTTCGCCAAGGGAGCCTTGGCACGTTTCTGCGCGACGCAAGGCATCCGGTTGGATCTAGCATCCGTCGCCCACCCGCAGTCAAACGGCCAGGTCGAGCGAGCCAATGGCCTCATCCTTTCCGGCATCAAGCCCCGACTGATCGTACCACTGGAGCGTTCAGCCGGCTGTTGGCTCGATGAGCTGCTGGCTATCCTCTGGAGTTTGCGCACTACACCAAACAAGTCAACCGGCTTCACCCCTTTCTTCCTCGTGTATGGTGCCGAGGCGGTCATCCCAACTGACATCGAGTTTGACTCGCCTCGAGTAACCATGTACACGGAAGCGGAGGCCAAGGAAGCACGAGAAGACGGCGTCGACCTGCTGGAAGAAAGCCGGCTGTTAGCCCTCAGCCGGTCTGCCATCTACCAGCAGGGTTTGCGCCGCTACCACGGTCGGAAGGTCAGGCCAAGATCTTTCCAAGAGGGCGATCTTGTGCTCCGGTTGATCTAGCGAACAGCCGGCCAGCACAAGCTCTCGGCCCCTTGGGAGGGCCCCTTCGTCATCAGCAGAGCTCTAGGCAACGACTCCTACTACCTGATCGACCCGCAGAAGCCGAGGGCACGAAAGAGAGACGACTCCGGCAAGGAGTCGGAACGACCATGGAACGCCAACCTCCTCCGAAGGTTTTATAGCTGAAATGCAATATGTATCACGCTAACTTTTGTACTAAGTACGAGACAATAGGGCCCCGAGGAGAGCTCGGGGACTGCCATCTTTTATCTATGAATGAAAAGTATTATGCTTATGACCTTGCCATTTCATTTACTTGTTTCGTCCGGCACCGGGTATGACTAGTCGGCCCGGGGACTGGCCGACTGGAGTTATATTAGAAGTCCTACCCGCGGTCAGACAAGTAGTGTGCCGACAGCCAGGCTTAGCTGTTGCCAAAGTCGCAGTTCAAAGAACCGGCTGTCCGGCTGGCAAGAGTCAAAAGCAGGAAAGGATGCCCACACGAAAAATGGCCAGGGACCAACGGACTAATATAACGAAAGCCGGTTTGCTTCCTACCACCGACCGACTACCAAACTAGCCGGCCGGCCGGTTTCCATTCACTTCACTTCAATCCAAGAAAGCTCGAGTACTTGCCTCCCCAAAGAGGGAAGGCGGCAAAGGAAAAAGCCTAAGGATAAAAAGCATACGCGAATGGAAACCAAACATGCACATAATAATATTTACATAAAAGACCTCCAAGAGGCCAGCATTCAACATAGTTTGGATACACCCCCAGTGGGTGGAATTGCGAAAGCTTAATAAATATTGTTCAAAAGGCAACAAGCAGGAAAAATAAGGACGGCAGGTCAAGCTGGCGGAGCGACCGACGAGCCGGGCTGGTCGGCGGAGACGGTTGTGCCGGCTGAAGGAGTGGCCGGCTGGCAAACCTCGGCTTGATCACCGCCTCCCACAGAGGGCGCGCTTCCACGCGCCTCGTTGCTGGAGGCACGGTCAGCCTGAGGCCGGCCGGTTGTTCCACTAGCCGGCTCGACGTCTTCACCGTCCTCTTCTTCGTCATCCTCGCCCTCGTCGCTGGAGGCGATCTCCTCTGCCAAGTCCTCGCCCACCGCCGGGTTCAGCCCGAACCACTCCTCCGGCTGGGCAACGCCGTCATCATTGATTTCAGGTGCAAAAACGATGATGTCGGTACACTCGGCGATCGTCGAAGCACGCTGGGCGATAGCCGGCCGCACCTCTTCCAGCTCCGCGTCGGCCTCCAGCCGCCAAGTGCGCAGCTGGTCCAGGTTCAGCCCTGGGTACCAAGCTCGAACGAACTCCAATGCCCGCCCGGCTCCAAGACGGGCCGCTGACGCCTTCCAAGCTTCAAAGCGATCGACTGCGACCTCCAGCCAGTCGGCAGTCCGGCTTGGGGTGCGGGGGATCGTCTCACCGGGCCAGAGGGCGGCCAACACCTGCGCCCCGGCACGTTGGAGCCGGCGAAGCATCCGGTGAGCCGGCTGCAGCCGCTCTTGGACAGCCAAGAGCTGCTCCTCAAGCGTCCGGTTCGCGTCCGGCGCGATGTTGTCCCCCGCCTGACGGCGCGCCTCGCGATGGGCCTCGATGGTTTGGGCGGCGAAGGCGGAGTAGCCGGGAAAGTAGTCTGCACAAGAAAATAGGCAGCAGCACAAGTCAGGCCAAAAACCAGGCGGCAAGGGGCAGGAGAGGAGCGAGGAAGGCGGCTTACCGTCGATCAAGTCCTCGATGCGGCCGAAGCCTTCACCCAGCGCTCGCCGGGTCTCAGCCCAGCTCGCCGCCTCGGTCTCAAACTCTGCCTTCAGGGCGGCCTCGCTATCCTGCGCTTTCTGCAGGGCTGCCTTGTGGCTCTCCTCTTGGTCAGCCAGCTTCTTGGCCAGGCGGTCACGCTCCTGGACCAAGGCAGCGTACTCAGCATCCTTGGTATGAAGGGCGGCCTGCGCTTCGCCGAGCTCCCTCCTCAAGTCGGCGTTGGCCCCTGAAAGCATGAAAGACGAAAGAAAAAAAACCAATAAGGAAAAAGTCATCAAGGAAGATCCGACCCGACTGCTCAGCAGTCGGCCCGAATCTCGGGGACTACACCCAGTGGGTGCACTGACGCGCCCCCACAGGAGACAGACAAGATCAAGCACTTACTTCGGCTGTTGGCCAGGTCGTCGGTCTTCCGACCCAACTCCTGAGCCTGGGAGTTGAAGGCGGCAGCACGGGAGTTATGATATTCCTGGAAGTTCAGACAGGAAGCAAAAATAAGGTAGTCGTCAAGAAAGATCCGACCCGACTGCTCAGCAGTCGGCCCGAATCTCGGGGACTACATCCAGTGGGTGCGCTGACGCGCCCCCACGGAAGAAATCAAGAGACCAAAGCGGCCAAGAATGAAAGACTCACCTGGATGGCGGCCCGCGTCGACAGGAACTCCTGGGTGTACTGCTGCAGCAGGGCGTCCTGAGCTTGAAGCCGGCTCCGGACCTCTTGAGCCGCCACATTCAGCTCGCCAGTCCCCCCGCTGGGAGTCCACTCGGACGTGGCGGTGCTGGCCGCCTCCAGAGCCTCCGCTGACTGGCCGGCGCCCGCAACTCGGCGCGACTCCGGCGGAGCGGCGCCTCCCCCTACGCGCCGACACGTCACCGGCTACACCCCGAAGCCGGCTCCGTCCTCCGGCTCACCCCCGACCGGCTCCTCTGGCACCGCTGATGATTGGCCGCCTTGGCCCGCTCCGGTTGGCGCTGCCGGCGCCGCTCTTCCCGCGAAGACCACGAGGTCCTCCCTCCTCTCCATCAGTGGCGGGTCTTGGATGATTTCCTCCGCCAGGGGCAATGGGGTGTCAGGGGCCACGGCTCGGAGGGGAATGGCGAGCAGCGGAGGCTGGTTACGCGAACCCTCCGCCTCTGTTTCCGCGGTCGCTGCCTCCGCCTGGGCCTTGGCTGCCGCGTCGGCCTGCTCCCTCGCCGCCTGGGCGGCCGCTTTTTCCGCCGCCTCACGCTCCTCCCGCGCCTCACGGGCGTTCCGCTTCGTGGCCTCCCTAAGGTCGGTGCAGGGGTCCACGCGGCGGGAGCCCGAAGACCCTCCAGTCGGCCCAACTACGGAGCCGCCCGGACCCCGCTCAAGGGAAAGCGGCGCCCTGTCCAGCAAGCGGGAAAAGGTTAGGAAGAATGTTTGAACAGGAGAGAACGATGAAAAGCATGCGACCAGGCAATGGACGACTTACGCTGAGACCTCCTGAGGCTGCTTCACCGCCTTGCGGAAGCGGGCCGCTTTCGCGGCCGCCTCGTCTTGTTTGTTCGCCGCGGTGGAGGCTTTGGACTTCTTCGGCCAACTGTCGAAGAGGATGCCCGGCGCTTCTGTGCGCCGCCGCTGGCAACCGGCGCGGTGGACAAGCCCGCGCCCTGATGGTCGGCCGTCGGCTGGCGACGCGGGGCGACTTCGTCTTCGGCATCATCCGGCCAATCCTCGAAGCTGGCGGTAAGCCTTGTGCCTCCGGGCTCGGCGTCGTCCCCCACGACGGCGTCTTCCATGGCAGCCGCCCCCAAATCTGGGTCGTCGACGTCGTCCACCGTGCGGTCGGGGACGTACTGGCGTTCTATCCCTGCTGCCCCGGTCGTCGGTGGAAGAAGGGGGTTCTACTAAGAAGAACCGACCGATCAGAAGCCGGCCATCATAAAGCCGGCTACCAACAAAAAGAAGAAAGAGAGGAAAGCTTACCACAGGCGGAGGGTTGGCGCGAGAATACGGCACCTTGCCATATCGCCAGTCCTCGGCGAGCTTGCAATTGGAGATATGATTTACCATGTACGACACCTCCGCATGAGGCATCTCCCTGGTGCTCAGCCGGCTTGGGTCGAAGCGGCCGCTCATCTGACACATCATGTGGGGCCGGCTTTGGAGAGGAAGTATCCAGCGCTCCACGAAGGCGGCCACCAAGTCGGCCCCGCTCAGGCCTTCCGACTGGATCATCACCCGAAGCCAGGAGACGGCAGCGTTCCCGGCCTGAGACAGTGACCTAGACCGGAAACTCCATGAGGGCTGCCTCCCAGCCGGCGGGCCGGCTACGTAAGCCGGCAGGTTGACGTGGTCTCCTTGCTGGGCGACGTTCTTCACGTAGAAGTACGATTCTGCCAGATCTTCACCGACTGGATTAGGGGGATGGACGGGAACGGGTTGTTCTCGCCCGACCTCCTCATGGCGATGTAGGCCCCGCAGGGGGCGGGCACGCCTGCGACGACGGTGCCGAGTTTGCTCTGGAAGAATTTCCCCCAGAGCTCCAGCGTGGGAAGCAGCCCCAAGAAACCTTCGCAGAGAGAGACGAAGGCCGACAGCAGCATCACCGCGTTGGGCGTGAGGTGATGCGGCTGAAGATTGTAGAACTCGAGGAAGGAGCGCAGGAATCCGCTCGCTGGAAGGCCGAAGCCGCACAGGAAGTGCGAGCGGAAGACGACCCGCTCGCCCTCCTCCGGTGCCGGCGAGATCTCCGTCTCTGGCGCCAGGTGGACCCGCACGAGGTTGGCGTCGGGCAGGCGCCGAGTCTGGCGGAGGAACTCAACATGGTCCTCATGGACGTTGGAGCCATCCCACGAGCTCGATAGCGCCATGGGAGCAAGATGATGTGGCGGCGCGGCGGCGCTGAGACGGGAGGCTGTGGCGGCAACGAGAGGAAGAAAGGAGGACGAGAAGGGGCGGAGCGAGAGAAAGCGTGCGAACCTCTGTCTCTCCCCCTCCTCCCCCTACTTATAGGCTCGCATGGCGGAGCCGAGGAGGCGCGGCGTGGGGAAACGTGGGGATCGATCGTGCCCACTCCCCCATGTCCCGCGTTTACTGCGCCCTAACGGCGAAATAAAATCGCCACGGGAAGGCGAGCGGTCCACCTGGGCCGCAGAAGATTAGCGTTCGGGCCGAGGCCTAGGAGTGGCGGGCCCGGACCTGCGGCGGCATCCCGTCTCGCACGTGCGCTGGCAGAGTCTCGCTGCCACGTGGCCCGCGGGAGGGCCCGCGGTCAGCACGCGGGTCGACCACTTTCCCGCCTGCAAGACGCAGGGCTCCCCGAAATCGGCATACACCAGCAAAGCCGGTTCTTCAGGGTAGGAAGCTGACCAAGCTTCTCGTCCCTTTGTCCGCCTCGAAGCTCGATCAGCTTCGGGGACTACTGTCGGAGTAAATAGCCATGGGTAGCCTAGCCGGCTTCCCCTGGCCCTTCTAAAAAAATTACGAGCCCGTTCGGCTCTCAAGAATCCAAGACCTGGGGCCGCCTTCCCCTTGCTGGCTGTCACCCAGGCCGGCTTTCGGAAGGCGGCCCGACTTTAGCCCTCATGAAGAAAGCCATGGGAGGGCCGACTTCAAGAAGCCGGCCGTGAGGAGGCCGACTCCAAGAAGCCGGCTCCCATAAAGCGGTCGAGACCGTACCCTCAAAGTTTGCATCCACCTAACGGCGATGTGACAGGGCGCGGCTACAGTAAAGCCTGCCACCCCCGAATCCCGGAGCACGCCTGGCACAGTGCGCCGTACGGGTGGCCATGACCCGTCCGGCGCGGCACTGTTGCCATACCGACCCTGATGTCATCCACGACGGGTTACCAGTACGGCCCACGGGCGGTGGGCCCCTTCAGGCAGAGAGACACCTGAAGGCGGCCTGGCCTCCCCCCAGTCGGCCCGAGACGGAGCCGGCTCTCTCCAGCCGGCTTGCCACCCCCTCGAAGGAGATGCCCCATTAAGGAGACAAGACGCGGTAAGGCTACAGCAATCGCCCGCCAGACGGCGGCACTGTAGCCACACTTACCTCGACGAAGCCCTCGTCATCAGGTTGAGGCAACAGTAACCAGCCACCAACAAGACCCTTGGCAGTGGGGCCTGCCTGTTGCCCAGGAGTTGGCAGCCGGCGGGACCCACCAGCCGGCGGGCCCCAGCAGTCGGCGCAGAAGCCGGCGAGCGTAGTCACAGACGGCTGGGCCCCGCGCCCAGTCGGATTACCATTGTACCCCCGAGGGGTAGGCCTATATAAACCCCCCGAGGCACCCATGCAAAGGGTTGGATCCCTGCTAGTTTTAGACACCACACAAGGAGAAGAAGCAAGCTAGCCGTGCCCTTCTTCCTCCTCCCACCGAACAGCTCAAGGAGCATTGTGTAGCTACTTGTCCCTCTAGTGTTCATGCGGAGACCCCGCAGAGCAGAAGTAGGGGTGTTATCTCCACGGAGAGCCCCGAAGCTGGGTAAGATTCGCCGGCGTGCATGTCTTCGCCTCATCCCGTTTCCAGGCACCGGCGACGTCTTACTAGCTCCCACAATGACAAGCCACCCGTTGGCATATGTCGCACCTACCACCCGACACTCTTGCTTCAATGCCATGTTGTAGAACTCGTCGTACCTCAAGGGCTCAAAGAGAACAAGAGCTAGCTGGATTTCTTCTCTGAGACCACCCCTAAACTGGTATATCATGCTCTTCTCGTCAGGGACGTCCTGCTTAGCAAAGCGGGCGAGCTTCTAAAACAACTTGTTGTAGTCATAGACATACAAAGAGCCTTGCTTCAGGTTGCGGAATTCCTCACGCTTGCTTTCAACCACGCTCTGAGGAATATGATGAGCTTTGAAGTCTTGACGGAATTCATCCCAGGTAATCACACGGCCTCCTCTGGAATCCTTGTACTGCTGGAACCATTCTGCAGCTTGGTCTTTGAGTTGGAAGGAAGCGAACTTAACAAAGTCCTCAGGCCTGACGTTACTGCACTCGAAATGCTTGCACAAGTCCACAAGCCAATCGTCAGCATCAGTTGCCTCAACACAATTGCTGAAGGTCTTTGGCTGATTTGCAAGGAGCTGGTTGAGTGTAGCAAAGTGATTCTGATTGTTGCCTTGGTTCCCTTGGTTCCCTTGGTTGCGCTCTTGAAGAATTTGCATGATCAACTGTGTGTTTGCATTGGTTGCAGCCATCACAGCTTTCCATGCCTCCGGAGGAGGTGGAGGTGGTGGCGGATCCTGATTCTGATTTTGATTGCTGCTCTTAGCGGGAGCCATCCTGAAGAGGGTGACAACCGTTAGCACATTGACAGATAAAATGAAGTTGAATCAAGCAGGTTGAAATTGCAACATAAAGTCTTCACATCCGAACATAAGAACGAATGCATTCCACTTGAAATGGTCACATATCCATAAATTGAGAAGCCACTTAGAATTTAGGTAGAGGAATAAATCAACAAGGTACGGATCAAGAACGAATACTCGGTAAGAAATCCCAATCTCAAACCAAATATCCATGGAAGAAGAGCTAGAGCTACAAGAATTCCCACCTATGAAACTCCCGAACCTTTCCGGTTATGCAATCAGGTGTTGGGGATACAGGGGAAGCATAATATCTCACCCAAATCTAGCAATTCCTACATCCAGATGTATCCATCCTTCAACACATAACCAAGAAAAACTTCGGAAACCATCTACCTCAACCTTCGAAAAGCATCCGTTATACAAGTTATGGCAATACTCCTGAACTCCCGCCCCAGTACTGGGTGGCGTCGAGGTTATCTCACCAACGAACTGCATAAAAGAGATTTTCGATGTCGGTGTACTGAACTCAGGTATTCCAGAACTGCAACGATAAAATTATGACGACAACACCTCGGAGCTCAACTCCCCAGGACACTGCCACAGCCCCTAAAGACAGGAGGCACCAAGAACAATGTTCTCGTCACAAAACCATCGGAACGATTCCAAGATACCCGCGTGATCCTAAAAAAAATTTTAGTGAAATTTGAGAAGAGAAGAGTCAAAACTCTACGTGAGGAAGCCTTACCGGAGTGATGAAGAGACTGGGGAGTAAAAAGAATTCCTAAACTCTCTGATATATAATTCCTAAATGACTCAAAATATTTTTCTAGACTCAACAACGGCTGCTAAAAACGATCAAGCAGTGGGGGCTCCTAAGGTCGGGGAAGGCTCTGATACCAACTTGTCACGCCCTCGATGCGGCTATATCTCCTACGTGTCGAAGCACGACTTAGAGGCATAACCGCATTGAAAGCAATGTCGCAAGTAAGGAAATCTTCACAACATCCCATGTAAATAGATAATAAAAGGGGAAGGTACATAGTTGGCTTACACTCGCCATGTCAATCAAAGTACATAAATAGCATTACAATATTCAAACACTCATGGCCCGACTACGGCGCCAAAATAAAAGATCAACCCAACATGCGACACGGTCCCGATCGCCCCAACTGGGCACCACTACTGATCATCAGGGAAAGACAGATAGTAACAGCATGAGTCCTCGTCGAACTCCCACTTGAGCTCAAGTGCGTCATCTGGAACGGAGTCATCAGGCCCTGCATCTGGTTTGGAAGTAATCTGTGAGCCACAGGGACTCAGCAATCTCGCACCCTCACGATCAAGACTATTTAAGCTTATAGGTAAGGCAAGGTAAATATGTGGAGCTGCAGCAAGCGACTAGCATATATGGGGGCTAACCTGTTCGCAAGAGAGAGCGAGAAGAGAAGGCAAAGCGCGAACGAATAACTAGAGAACAACCTGCGGCAAGCATTACTCCAACACCATGTTCACTTCCTGGACTCCGCCGAGAAGAGACCATCACGGTAACTCACACAGTTGGTTCATTTTAATTAAGTTAAGGTTCAAGTTAACTACAACCGGACATCAACAAATTCCCATCTGCCCATAACCGCGGGCACGGCTTTCGAAAATTCAAATCCCTGCAGGGGAGTCCCAAATTAGCCCATGACAAGCTCTCACGGTCAATGATGGAATAGACCTTCTCCCGAGACATTCCGATCAGACTCGGTATCCCGGTTCTACAAGACACTTCGACAAGTTAAAACAAATCCAGCAACACCGCCCGAGTGTGCCGACAAATCCCGATAGGAGCTGCACATATCTCGTTCTCAGGGCACACTCAGATGAGCGCTCCATACAACTAAAACCAAACCTCAAGTTTCCCCGAGGGGGCGCTGCACAAGACTCTAGTTTGGACCAACACTCAGAGGAGCACTGGCCCGGGGGGGTTTAAAATAAGATGACTCTCGGGCTCCAGAAACCCAAGGGAAAAGATGCTAGGTGGCAAATGGTAAAACCAAGGTTGGGCATTGCTGGAAAAACTTTATTCAAGGCGAACTATCAAGGGGTTCCCATTATCACCCAACCGCGTAAGGAACGCAAAATCCGAGAACATAACACCGATATGACGGAAACTAGGGCAGCAAGAGTGGAACAAAACACTAGGGAAAAGGCCGAGCCTTCCACCCTTTACCAAGTATATAGATGCATTAAGATAACAAGATAATATAATGATATCCCAACAAATAAATAATGTTCCAACAAGGAACGGTCTCCAATCTTCACCTGCAACTAGCAACGCTATAAGAGGGGCTGAGCAAAGCGGTAACATAGCCAATCAATGGTTTGCTAGGACATGGTGGGTTAGAGGTTTGACATGGCAATTTGGGAGGCATGATAAGCAAGTGGTAGGCATCGTAGCATAGGCATAGCAAAAGAGCGAGCATCTAGCAAAGCAAAGATAGAAGTGATTTCGAGGGTATGATCATCTTGCCTGCAAAGTTGTCAGAGTTGACTGGATCCTCGAAAGCAAACTCAACGGGCTCCTCGTTAGCAAACTCGTCTCCCGGCTCTACCCAAACAAGACAAACAAGCAACAAGGACACAATCAACCACGTGCAAGGCTCAAACAACATGATGCAAACATGGTATGCTATGCGGGATGCGATATGTGATGCATATGCAAGATTTGGGCAAGGGAAGAATGAACCTGACCTCAACTTGGAAATCCAAGTGTGCCACTGGAAAGGTGAGGTGATTTCGGTTGAAATCGATATAAAGATCACCGGAATCGGAGACACGGTTTGGAAATGGCAAGCAATTCAAATATGACAACGGTCTGCGATATACAGCAAGTAGCCATCTAAATGCAACAAGTTAAACATGCTACAGCAGCCAAACATGGCAACAAAAAACATGGCAGGGATCCATTCATGATGCTTAACAAAATATGAACACTGAGCTACGGCCAATTCATCCATTAACAGGTTCAAACAAGCATGGCAAAAATGCATTTAGTAAACAGATTTCAGACTTAGTGAAATTAACACTTGTCTGGAATTTCAGATCAGGTAGCACACTTTGGAGCATGAAAACTATATGCTACAGGTACTGAACATGGCAAAGTAAAGAATAGCATGGAGCTACTCAAAGATCTTAACAAAAGTCCCTTAGTGACCTTGAGCCAAAAGGGATCAGAAAATACAATTGAAAGCATGTGAACATGGCAAAAACATAATCAGATCACAGACTTAGTGAAAAACTGGAGCATGCAAAATCAGATATCAAGTAGGCATGTTTACGAGCTCGATGCACTCACTACAGAGCATGTCATGACAATATAAGCATACACCCATCAAGAATACACATTATACAAGCTAGAAATGGCAAGAAGAATAACATAGCATGCACGGATCAACTACAATATCCTCGGCAAAATCGCTAACAAGTAGACAATCTGCCCAGATTCACGAAATAGCAAAAGTAGAGCTCGATTGACTCAAGCTAGGTTGCTCCATAATTGCAAAAAAAGACACGTATGGATAGAGCACTACAAGATTAACAAATCATCCTTACTAATCATCCTCAAAAGAGGCACGGATCACTAGGAAACAACATGAACATGTGGCATATTGATAAAAACAGATCAAGGACTTAGTGGAATTGCTAAGTCCCTGAAATCAGCATTAACGAATGCACCACTTTGCAAGCTTGTGCTAGTCACCTCACACATCATAAAAATACATGGGTTGCACCTCTGGATAGATGGCAAAGCATATAACAAAACATATGTAGAGCTCAGGGGCATATCATGCACACAATAATCATGGCAAAAATGACAAATATCTAACTGGAGCAGCAGATCTGACAATTATCTCAAAAAGCATTCTTCCAACAGCATTTCGGGCATCA
Source organism: Triticum aestivum (assembly GCF_018294505.1). Classification (NCBI taxonomy): domain Eukaryota; kingdom Viridiplantae; phylum Streptophyta; class Magnoliopsida; order Poales; family Poaceae; genus Triticum; species Triticum aestivum. The sequence continues at coordinate 606,227,858 of NC_057797.1, read as the reverse complement.
AGATGAACTCAAATGAAAATGATGCAATGAGACGAAATGATGTACTCTCTGAGATGAACATTTTGATATGCTAAACACCCAAAACGGATCTATGGATGCAAAGTTACGATGCGATGAACATGGCAAAATATCTAGGGTTTCGGGGGACAAAAGTCAACCGAGGTAGATCTCAGATCCAGATCTAGCCGGCACGGATTACGAGGTTCGCCGGACTTCACTGTTCACCGGAGAAGGACGAGGCGGCCGGAGTGATGGAGCTTGCCGGGGACTTGGCCGGCTGGCGGGACGACGAGGTGCGGCGGCGGCGGACGGAGAGGCAGCGGGCGCGGCGGCTCCGGTGGCGCGGGCGGC
>NC_057797.1:606203934-606227097 GCF_018294505.1 Triticum aestivum | reverse complement strand
GCGCGATGGGCTCCAAGGGCCCGCCCTGGGCTCGGCGGGCCTCAACGGCGGCGGCGGCAAAGTGGGCGCGCGGGCGCCATGTGGCGAGCTACAATTAGCGCGGGCCGGCGGCGGACGTTGTCCGGCGGCTGGAGAGGAGCGGGGCTAGGGTTAGGGATCCGGGATTTTCGGGGGAGTGCACCTATTTATAGATAGAGGGAACTAGGAGAGTCCAAATGAGGTGCGGTTTTTGGCCACGCGATCGTGATCGAACGCTCTAGATGATTGAGAAGGTTTAGGTGGGTTTTGGGCCAAATTGGAGGGGTGTTGGGCTGCAACACACACGAGGCCTTCTCGGTCCCTTGGTTAACCGTTGGAGCATCAAACGAAGTTCAAATGGTACGAAACTTGACAGGTGGTCTACCGGTAGTAAACCAAGGCCGCTTGGCAAGTCTCGGTCCAATTCGGAAATGTTTAATCCCCACAAACGAAAGAAAGGTAGAAATGATCACCGGAGGAGAACGGAGCACCGGAATGCAAAACGGACAACGGGGAAAATGCTCGGATGCATGAGACGAACACGTATGCAAATGCAATGCACATGATGACATGATATGAGATGCATGACAACGACAACAACACACGGAGACAAAAACCCGAACCCGAGAAAATAAAATAACTTAGCACCGGAAACGGCAAGAGTTGGATTACATATTAGGTAAAATCATATCCGGGGTGTTACAACATCATCCCCGCTCAAGCAATTGATAGCCATCATATCTTCTTCTGGATTTACCTAGAGCCTTTTGATATGGGCTGCTCATTGATGTTTTAATTGGACACCATTGATCGTGTAGGACCCATGATTCAACAAGATTGGTGTCACCCAATTGGTGGAAAATCTATGTTACCTCCCCCCTTTCATAATGGCCTTATCTTCTCCAACGATTGTGTGCAATCATCACTGGTCCATGACACGTCTCCAACGTATCTATAATTTTTGATTGCTCCATGCTATTATATTATCTATTTTGGATGTTAATGGGCTTTATTTTACACTTTTATATCATTTTTGGGACTAACCTACTAATCGGAGGCCCAGCCCAAATTGTTGTTTTTTGCCTATTTTAGTGTTTCGAAGAAAAGAAATATCAAACGGAGTCCAAACGGAATGAAACCTTCGGGAACGTGATTTTCTCAACAAACATGATCCAGGAGACTTGGAGTGGCCGTCAAGAAACAAGTGAGGAAGGCACGAGGCAGGGGGCGCCTACCCCCCTGGGCGCGCCCTCCACCCTCGTGGGCCCTCTGTTGCTCCACCGACGTACTTCTTCCTCCTATATATATCCACATACCCCCCAAACATCCAGGAGCACCACGAAAACCTAATTCCACCACCGCAACCTTCTGTACTCGAGAGTTCCCATCTCGGGGCCTTTTTCGGAGCTCCACCGGAGGGGGCATTGATCATGGAGGGTGTCGTGGAATTGTCACGACAGATGTCCTAGTGAAAGGACTTAGTCGTGGAGCCATCACAACTAGGAAGCTTAAAGGGGTTAATCGGGACAAAGGACACGAGAGATTTATACTGGTTCGGCCCCTTGCGGTAAAGGTAAAGCCAAGTCCAGTTGATGTGGTATTGCTAGGTTTCGATGACCAAGGAGCGAATACGCTAGCTTGGCTCTCGATATGTTGTATCTTGCCCCAAGCCGCCACCGGGTCGTCCCCTTATATACACGGGTTGACGCCCTGCGGCCTACAGAGTCCCGACCGGCTCATACAACATGTCTGGCTCGGTAACCTCTCTTACATGCCTTGTATTACAAGTCTATTCATACATGGTGATACGTCTCCGTCGTATCTATAATTTTTGATTGTTCCATGCCAATATTATTCAACTTTCATATACTTTTTGACAACTTTTTATATTATTTTTGGGACTAACATATTGATCCAGTGCCCAGTGCCAGTTCCTGTTTGTTGCATGTTTTTTGTTTCGCAGAAAACCCATACCAAACGGAGTCCAAACGGAATAAAAATTGACGGAGATTTATTTTGGGATATTTATGAATTTTGGGAAGTGGAATCATCGCGAGACGGTGCCCGAGGGGGGCACGAGGTAGGGGGTGCGCCCTAGGGTGTCAGGCACGCCCCTGAACCTCGTGGCCACCCCGTAAGGTGGTTGGAGCCCTTCTTTCGCTGCAAGAAAGCTAATTTCTGGATAGAGATCGTGTTAAAATTTCAGCCCAATCGGAGTTACGGATCTCCAGGAATATAAGAAACGGTGAAAGGGAAGAATCTGAGAACACAGAACGAGAGAGAGACAGAGAGATAGATCCAATCTCGGAGGGGCTCTCACCCCTCCCACGCCATGGAGGCCATGAACCAGAGGGGAAACCCTTCTCCCATCTAGGGAGGAGGTCAAGAAAGAAGAAGAAGGAGGGGGGCTCTCTCCCCTTGCTTCCGGTGGCACCGGAGTGCTACCGGGGGCCATCATCATCACCGCAATCTTCACCAACAACTTCACCGCCATCATCACCAACTCTTCCCCCCCTCTATGCAGCGATGTAACCTCTCCCTTACCCGCTGTAATCTCTACTTAAACATGGTGCTCAACGCTATATATTATTTCCCAATGATGTATGTCTATCCTATGATGTTTGAGTAGATCTGTTTTGTCCTAATGGATATTTGATGATCGTGATTGGTTTGAGTTGTATGTTTTATTATTGGTGTTGTCCTATGGTGCTCTTCGTGTCGCGCAAGCGTGAGGGATTCCCGCTGTAGGGTTTGCAATATGTTTATGATTTGCTTATGGTGGGTGGCGTGAGTGACAGAAGCACAGACCCGAGTAAGTAGGTTGTTTGCGTATGGGATAAAGGGGACTTGATGCTTTAATGCTATGGTTGGGTTTTACCTTAATGAATCTTTAGTGGTTGTGGATGCTTGCTAGAGTTCCAATCATAAGTGCATATGATCCAAGTAGAGAAAGTATGTTAGCTTATGCCTCTCCCTCAAATAAAATTGCAATAATGATTATCGGTCTAGTTATCCATTGCCTAGGGACAAATAACCTTCTTGTTGACAAAAGCTCTTTACTAAAACTAATTTAGTTGTGTCTTCATCTAAACAGCCCCTACTTTATATTTACTTGCTCTTTATTATCTTGCATACCTATCGAACAACACCTACAAAGTACTTCTAGTTTCATACTTGTTTCCGATAAAGCTAATGTCAAGTGTGCGTTGAGTTGTATCGGTGGTCGATAGAACTTGAGGGAATATTTGTTCTACCTTTAGCTCCTCGTTGGGTTCGACACTCTTACTTATCGAAAGAGGCTACAATTGATCCCCTATACTTGTGGGTTATCAAGACCTTTTTCTGGCGCCGTTGCCGAGGAGCAATAGCGTGGGGTGAATATTCTCGTGTGTGCTTGTTTGCTTTATCACTAATTAATTTTTATTTGGTGTTCTTAGTTGTTTCCTATCTTTAGTTATGGGTAGGAAACGCAAAATACCAAAAAAAATTAGTTGTACCTACTGAACCAATGTTTGAAGAACCAATCAAAATCTATCACACTGTTGAAGCTTATTACTTGGATCATCTTCGATCCCTATGTGCTCTTGCTGAAACCCCAACTAGTTTAGTTGAGGGCAAATCCTTAGATGAGCATGCTTGTTATGTGTGACACCGTATATCTGGAAAAGGGAAACTATTATGGGGTCAAATTCAACGTTTGCAATGCTATGCTTGGAATTTATGTGAAATATATGATTTTACTTGTTGTTCTGAAAACCCTAAGAAACACCTTCCCTATCAATGTGAGTTTAGTGATAATGGAATCGTATCTTTGTATGCTAAGGGTGTTTATAGTTACTATGATGTTCAACAAATTGAAGAATTTGTTGCTTTTAAGGGTGCTTATGAAATTGCTTCTTTGATTGAAACGTATGATGCTACTCTTTACAAATCTAAAAATTTTGACATACTTAAATATTGCTATGATAATTATGCTTCTAATGCCTATGTTAAACTATATATTGAGGACTACCCCGCTGTCCAAGAAGAGACTAATATTTTGCAGGAGTCTATGGAGGAATAAATTGATGAAACTGTGAGCTTATTGGATGAAAAAGATGATGAGGAGAGCGAAGAACAAAAGGAGGAAGAGCGGATTAGCTACCCGTGCCCACCTTCTAATGAGAGTAACTCTTCAACTCATACATTGTTTAATTTCCCTTCGTTCTTACCGGAGGATAATTGCTATGATGATTGTTATGATCCCGTTGATTCTCTTGAAATATCCCTTTTTGATGATGCTTGCTATGCTTGTGGCCAAGATGCCAATATGAATTATTCTTATGGAGATGAACTTGCTATAGTTCCTTATGTTAAACATGAAATTGTTGCTATTGCACCCATGCATGATAGTACTATTATCTTTTTGAATTCTCCCGACTACGCTATATCGGAGAAGTTTGCCCTTATTAAGGATTATATTGATGGGTTGCCTTTTACTGTTGCACATGATGATTTTGATTAATATAATATTCATGTGCTTGATTCTCCTACTTGCAATTATTATGAGAGAGGAACTATATATCCACCTCTCTATGTTTCCAATATGATAAAATTGCAAGAAACTGCTTATGCTATGCATTGGCCTTTACTATGTGTGCATGAATTGTTCTTTTATGACATGCCGATTCATAGGAAGAGAGTTAGACTTCGTCATTACATGATATATGTTACCTTGTGCTCACCACTAAATTACAAATCGTTGTTAATTAAAATTGGCTTTGATATACCTTAGGATCCGGGTGGATCCATTACTTGAGCACTATATGCCTAGCTTAATGGCTTTAAAGAAAGCTCTGCCAGGGAGACAACCCGGAAGTTTTAGAGAGTCATTTATTTCTGTTGAGTTCTTTTATATAGTTTAAAAACAACAAAAATAAAGAGGGGAACCCAAAACTTTTTCAAAAAGGAAAGCGAAAGTGAGAAAGACAAGCATTGTTGAAGTGGGAGCTAGCCTTGAACTTTGTTCATGCTCACGGAAACTTTGTGAATCTTGATTACAGAAATTTTTCAATAAAAATAATTATCCCCTTGTACAATTCCATTGTATTATAAAAATAATGTGCCAAAGTTTGCCTTTAGGATGTTTACATTTGCTTGATAGTTTGTACGGTGCAGGACAGAAACTTTGGCTGTAGTGCGCTATTTTATATTTTTTGCTGGAATGTCAAATGGTTATGATTCTTTTTGCACTGTCTTCCTATACAAATTTTTTATTTTCCCTAATTTTTGTAGAAATTTTCAAGTATCAGAAGTATGGTGAATGTTCAGATTATTACAGACTGTTTTGTTTTAGACAGATTCTGTTTTTGATGCATAGTTTGCTTGTTTTGATGAAACTATCGATTCATATCAGTGGATTTAGCCATGAAAAAGTTATATTACAGTAGACACAATGCAAAAACAAAATATGAATTGGTTTGCAACAATACTTAGAGTAGTGATTTGCTTTATTATACTAACGGATCTTACCGAGTTTTCTGTTGAAGTTTTGTGTGGATGAAGTGTTCGATGATCGAGAAGGTCTCGATGTGAGAAGAAGGAAGAGAGGCAAGAGATCAATCTTGGGGATTACCGAGGCACCCCAAGTAAATATTCAAGGAGACTCAAGCGTCTAAGCTTGGGGATGCCCCGGAAGGCATCCCCTCTTTCTTCAACAAGTATCGGTATGTTTTCGGATTCGTTTCATTCATGCGATATGTGCAATCTTGGAGCGTCTTTTGCATTTAGTTTTCATTTTTCCTTTATGCACCATGCTGGTATGAGAGAGTCCTTGGTTTATTTATAGAATGCTCTATGCACTTCACTTATATCTTTTGAGTATGGCTTTATAGAATGCTTCATGTGCTTCACTTATATCATTTGAAGCTTGGATTGCCTGTTTCTCTTTACATAGAAAACCGCCATTTATAGAATGCTCTTTTGCTTCACTTATATTTGTTAGAGCGTGGGCATATATTTTTTAGAAAGAATTAAACTCTCTTGCTTCACTTATATCTATTTAGAGAGATGACAGGAATTGGTCATTCACATGGTTAGTCATAAAATCCTACATAAAACTTGTAGATCACTGAATATGATATGTTTGATTCCTTGCAATAGTTTTGCGATATAAAGATGGTGATATTAGAGTCATGCTAGTGGGTAGTTGTGGATTAGTAGAAATACTTGTGTTGAGGTTTGTGATTACCGTAGCATGCACGTATGGTGAACCGTTATGTGATGAAGTCGGAGCATGAATTATTTGTTGATTGTCTTCCTTATGAGTGGCGGTCGGGGACGAGCGATGGTCTTTTCCTACCAATCTATCCCCCTAGGAGCATGCGCGTAGTACTTTGTTTCTATAGCTAATAGACTTTTGCAATAAGTATGTGAGTTCTTTATGACTAATGTTGAGTCCATGGATTATACGCACTCTCACCCTTCCACCATTGCTAGCTTCTCTAGTACCTCGCAACTTTCGCCGGTACCATAAACCCACCATATACCTTCCTCAAAACAGCCACCATACCTACCTATTATGTCATTTCCATAGCCATTCCGAGATATGCTAAGGGTGTTTATAATTACTATGATGTTCAACAAATTGAAGAATTTGTTGCTTTTAAGGGTGCTTTTGAAATTGATTCTTTGGTTGAAAAGTATGATGCTACTCTTTACAAATCTGAAAATTTTGCTATACATGAATATTGTTATGAGAATTATGCTTCTAATACCTATGTTAAACAATATATTGAGGAATACTCCGCTGTCCAAGAAGAGACTAATATTTTGAAGGAGTCTATGGAAGAAGAAATTGATGAAACTATGAGCTCATTGGATGAAAAAGATGAGGAGGAGAGCGAAGAACAAAAGGAGGAAGAGCGGATTGATCACCCGTGCCCACCTTCTAATGAGAGTAACTCTTCAACTCATACATTGTTTAATTCCCCTTCGTGCTTACCGAAGGATGATTGCTATGATGACTGTTATGATCCCATTGATTCTCTTGAAATATCCTTTTTTGATGATGCTTGCTATGCTTGTGGCCAAGATGCCAATATGAATGATGCTTATGGAGATGAACCTGCTATAGTTCCTTATGTTAAACATGAAATTGTTGCTATTGCACCCACGCATGATAGTCCTATTATCTTTTTGAATTCTCCCGATTACACTATATCAAAGAAGTTTGCACTTATTAAGGATTACATTGATGGGTTGCCTTTTACCGTTGCACATGATGATTTTGATGAATATAATATGCATGTGCTTGCTGCTCCTACTTGCAATTATTATGAGAGAGGAACTATATCTCCACCTCTCTATGTTTCCAATACGATAAAATTGCAAGAAACTGTTTATACTATGCATTGGCCTTTAGTATGTGTGCATGAATTGTTCTTTTATGACATGCCGATGCATAGGAAGAGAGTTAGACTTTGTCATTTCTTGATATATGTTACTTTGTGCTCACTACTAAATTACAAATCATTGCTAATTAAAATTGGCTTTGATATACCTTGGGATCCGGGTGGATTCATTACTTGAGCACTATATGCCTAGCTTAATGGCTTTAAAGAAAGCGCTGCCAAGGAGACAACTCGGAAGTTTTAGAGAGTCATTTATTTCTTTTGAGTGCTTTCATATAGTTTAAAAACAACAAAAATAAAGAGGGGAACCCAAAACTTTTTCTAAAAGAAAAGTGGAACTGAGAGAGACGAGCATTGTGAAAGTGGGGGACGTCCTTGAACTTTGTTCATGCCCATGGGAACTTTGTGAATCTTAATTGCAGAAACCTTTCAACAAAAATAATTATCCCCTTGTAAAATTCCATTGAATTATAAAAATAATGTGCCAAGGTTTGCCTTTAGGATGTTTACATTTGCTTGATGGTTTGCACGGTGCAGGACAGAAACTTTGGCTGTAGTGCGCGATTTTACATGTTTAGCTGGAACATCAAATGGTTCTGATTCTTTTTTCACTGTCTTCCTATACAAATTGTTTATTTTTCCTAATTTTTGTAGAATTTTTCAAGTATCAGAAGTATGGTGAATGTTCAGATTATTACAGATTGTTCTGTTTTAGACAGATTCTGTTTTTTGATGCATAATTTGCTTGTTTTGATGAACCTATCAATTTATATCAGTGGATTAAGCCATGAAAAAGTTATATTACAGTAGACACAATGCAAAAACAAAATATGAATTGGTTTGCAACAGTACTTAGTGTTGGGGAACATAGTAATTTCAAAAAAAATCCTACGCACACGCAAGATCATGGTGATGCATAGCAACGAGAGGGGAGAGTGTTGTCTACGTACCCTCGTAGACCGATAGCGGAAGCGTTTGGTTGATGTAGTCGTACGTCTCCACGGACCGACCGATCAAGCACCGAAACTACGGCACCTCCGAGTTCTAGCACACGTTCAGCTCCATGACGATCCCCGGACTCCGATCCAGCAAAGTGTCGGGGAAGAGTTCCGTCAGCACGACGGCGTGGTGACGATCTTGATGTACTACTGTTGCAGGGCTTCGCCTAAGCACCGCTACAATATTATCGAGGACAATGGTGGCAGGGGGAGCCGCACACGGCTAAGAATATGATCACGTGGATCAACTTGTGTGTCTATGGGGTGCCCCCTGCCCCCGTATATAAAGGAGCAAGGGGGAGGCCGGCCGGCCCTTGTGGGTGCGCCAAGGAGGAGTAGGATTCCTACTCCTAGTTGGAGTAGGTTTCCACCTTTCCTAGTCCAACTAGGAGAAGGGGGGAAGGGGGGAAGAGGGGAAGGAAGGGAGAGAGGGGCCGCGCCCCAAACCCCTTGTCCAATTCGGACTGGGCTTGGGAGGGGCGCGCGCCACCTCCTGGTCCTTCCCACTAAGGCCCATTAAGGCCCATTGCTTCTTCCTCGTATTCCCGTAACTCCCCGGTACCTCCGAAAATACCCGAATCACTCGGAACCTTTCCGATGTCCAAATATAGTCGTCCAATATATCGATTTTTACATCTTGACCATTTCGAGACTCTTCGTCATGTCCCTGATCTCATCCGGGACTCCGAACTCCTTCGGTACATCAAAACTCATAAACTCATAATATAACTGTCATCGAAACCTTAAGCGTGCGGACCCTACGGGTTCGAGAACAATGTAGACATGACCGAGACATGTCTCCGGTCAATAACCAATAGCGGAACCTGGATGCTCATATTGGCTCCTACATATTCTACAAAGATCTTTATCGGTCAGACCGCATAACAACATATGTTGTTCCCTTTGTCATCGGTATGTTACTTGCCCGAGATTCGATCGTCGGTATCTTAATAGCTAGTTCAATCTCGTTACCGGCAAGTCTCTTTACTCGTTCCGTAATACATCATCTCGCAACTAACTCATTAGTTGCAATGCTTGCAAGGCTTATGTGATGTGCATTACCGAGAGGGCCCAGAGATACCTCTCCGACAATCGGAGTGACAAATCCTAATCTCGAAATACGCCAACCCAACATGTACCTTTGGAGACACCTGTAGAGCTCCTTTATAATCACCCAGTTACATTGTGACGTTTGGTAGCACACAAAGTGTTCCTCCGGCAAACGGGAGTTGCATAATCTCATAGTCATAGGAACATGTATAAGTCATGAAGAAAGCAATAGCAACATACTAAACGATCGGGTGCTAAGCTAATGGAATGGGTCATGTCAATCAGATCATTCACCTAATGATGTGATTCTGTTAATCAAATAACAACTCCTTGTCCATGGTTAGGAAACATAACCATCTTTGATTAACGAGCTAGTCAAGTAGAGGCATACTAGTGACACTCTGTTTGTCTATGTATTCACACATGTATTATGTTTCCGGTTAATACAATTCTAGCATGAATAATAAACATTTATCATGAAATAAGAAAATAAATAATAACTTTATTACTGCCTCTAGGGCATATTTCCTTCAGTCTCCCACTTGCACTAGAGTCAATAATCTAGTTCACATCGCCATGTGATTTAACACTAATAGTTCACATCGCCATGTGATTAACACCCATAGTTCACATCGTCATGTGACCTATACCCATAGGGTTTACTAGAGTCAGTAATCTAGTTCACATCGTTTATGTGATTAACACCCAAAGAGTACTAAGGTATGATCATGTTTTGCTTGTGAGATAATTTTAGTCAACGGGTCTGTCACATACAGATCCGTAAGTATTTTGCGAACTCTATGTCTACAATGCTCTGCACGCAGCTACTCTAGCTAATTTCTCCCACTTTCAATATGTATCTAGATCGAGACTTAGAGTCATCCAGATCTATGTCAAAACTTGCATCGACGTAACTTTTTACGACGAACCTTTTGTCACCTCCATAATCGAGAAACATATCCTTATTCCATTAAGGATAATTTTGACCGCTTTCCAGTGATCTACTCCTAGATCACTATTGTACTCCCTTGCCAAAATTAGTGTAGGGTATACAATAGGTCTGGTACACAGCATGGCATACTTTATAGAACCTATGGCCAAGGCATGGGGAATGACTTTCATTCTCTTTCTATTTTCTGCCGTGGTCGGGCTTTGAGTCTTACTCAATTTCACACCTTGTAACACAGGCAAGAATTCTTTCTTTGACTGTTCCATTTTGAACTACTTCAAAATTTTGTCAAGGTATGTACTCGTTGAAAAAACTTATCAAGCGTTTTGATCTATCTCTATAGATCTTGATGCTCAATATGTAAGCAGCTTTACCGAGGTCTTCCTTTAAAAAACTTCTTTCAAAACACTCCTTTATGCTTTGCAGAATAATTCTACATTATTTCCGATCAACAATATGTCATTCACATATACTTATCAGAAATGCTGTAGTGCTCCCACTCACTTTCTTGTAAATACAGGCTTCACCGCAAGTCTGTATAAAACTATATGCTTTGATCAACTTATCAAAGCGTATATTCCAACTCCGAGATGCTTGCACCAGTCCATAGATGGATCGCTGGAGCTTGCATATTTTGTTAACACTTTTAGGATTGACAAAACCTTCTGGTTGCATCATATACAACTCTTCTTTAAGAAATCCATTAGGGAATTCAGTTTTGTTTATCCATTTGCCATATTTCATAAAATGCGGCAATTGCTAACATGATTCGGACAGACTTAAGCATAGATACGAGTGAGAAACTCTCATCGTAGTCAACACCTTGAACTTGTCGAAAACCTTTTGCAACAATTCTAGCTTTATATATAGTAACACTACTATCAGCGTCCGTCTTCCTCTTGAAGATCCTTTTATTTTCTATGGCTTGCCGATCATCGGGCAAATCCATCAAAGTCCATACTTTGTTCTCATACATGGATCATATCTCAGATTTCATGGCCTCAAGCCATTTCACGGAATCTGGGCTCATCATCGCTTCCTCATAGTTCGCAAGTTCGTCATGGTCTAGTAACATAACTTCCAGAACAGGATTACCGTCCCACTTTGGTGCGGATCTCACTCTGGTTTAACTACGAGATTCGGTAGTAACTTCATATGAAGTTACATGATCATCATCATTAGCTTCCTCACTAATTGGTGTAGTAGTCACAAGAACAAATTTCTGTGATGAACTACTTTCCAACGAGGGAGAAGGTACAATTACCTTATCAAGTTTTCTACTTTCCTCCCACTCACTTCTTTCGAGAGAAACTCCTTCTCTAGAAAGGATCCATTCTTAGCAACGAATGTCTTGCCTTCGGATCTGTGATAGAAGGTGTACCCAACAGTCTCCTTTGGGTATCCTATGAAGACATATTTCTCCGATTTGGGTTTGAGCTTATCAGGATGAAACTTTTTCACATAAGCATCACAACCCAAAACTTTAAGAAACGACAACTTTGGTTTCTTGCCAAACCATAATTCAGATTGTGTCGTCTCAATGGATTTAGATGGTGCCCTTTTTTAACGTGAATGCAACTATCTCTAATGCATAACCCCAAAACGATAGTGGTAAATCGGTAAGAAACATCATAGATTTGCACTATATCTAATAAAGTACGGCTATGACGTCCGGACACACCATTATGCTGTGGTGTTCCAGGTGGCACGAATTTGTGAAACTATTCCACATTGTTTTAATTGAAGACCAAACTCAAATATTTGTCTCCGCGATCAGATCGTAGAAACCATATTTTCTTGTCACGATGATTTTCCACTTCACTCTGAAATTCTTTGAACTTTTCAAATGTTTCAGACTTATGTTTCATCAAGTAGATATACCCATATCTGCTCAAATCATCTGTGAAGGTCAGAAAATAATGATACCCGCTGCAAGCCTTGATATTCATCGGACCACATACATCAGTATGTATGATTTCCAACAAATCTCTTGCTTGCTCCATTGTTCCGGAGAACGGCGTTTTAGTCATCTTGCCCATAAGGCACGGTTCGCAAGTACCAAGTGATTCATAATCAAGTGGTTCCAAAAGTCCATCAATATGGAGTTTCTTCATGCGCTTTACACCAATATGACCTAAACGGCAGTGCCACAAATAAGTTGCACTATCATTATTAACTTTGCATCTTTTGGATTCAATATGTGTAACACTACGATCGAGATCCAACGAACTATTTTCATTGGGTGTATAACCATCGAAGGTTTTATTCATGTAAACAGAACAACAATTATTCTCTAACTTCAATGAATAAGCGTATTGCAGTAAACATGATCAAATCATATTCATGCTCAACGCAAACACCAAATAACACTTATTTAGTTTCAACACTAATCCCGAAAGTATAGGGAGTGTGCGATGATGATCATATCAATTTTGGAACTACTTCCAACACACATCGTCACTTCACCCTTAACTAGTTTCTGTTCATTCTGCAACTCCCGTTTCGAGTTACTAATCTTAGCAACTGAAGTAGTATCAAATACTGAGGGGTTGCTACAAACACTAGTAAAGTACACATCAATAACATGTATATCAAATATACTTATGTTCACTTTGCCATCCTTCTTATCCGCCAGTCACTTGGGGTAGTTCTGCTTCCAGTGACCAGTCCCTTTGCAGTAGAAGCACTTAGTCTCAGGCTTAGGACCAGACTTGGGCTTCTTCACTTGAGCAGCAACTTGCTTGCTGTTCTTCTTGAAGTTCCCCTTCTTCCATCTGCCCTTTTCTTGAAACTAGTGGTCTTGTCTACCATCAACACTTGATGTTTTTCTTGATTTCTACCTTCGTCAATTTCAGCATTACGAAGAGCTTGGGAATCGTTTCCGTTATCCCTTGCATATTATAGTTCATCACGAAGTTCTACTAACTTGGTGATGGTGACTAGAGAATTCTGTAAATTACTATTTTATCTGGAATATTAACTCCCACTTGATTCAAGCGATTGTAGTACCCAGACAATCTGAGCACATGCTCACTGCTTGAGCGATTCTCCTCCATCTTTTAGCTATAGAACTTGTTGGAGACTTCATATCTCTCAACTCGGGTATTTGCTTGAAATATTAACTTCAACTCCTGGAACATCTCATATGGTCCATGACGTTCAAAACGTCTTTGAAGTCCCGATTCTAAGCCATTAAGCATGGTGCACTAAACTATCAATTAGTCATCATATTGAGCTAGCCAAACGTTCATAACGTCTGCATCTGCTCCTGCAATAGGTCTGTCACCTAGCGGTGCATCAAGGACATAATTCTTCTGTGCAGCAATGAGGATAAACCTCAGATCACGGATCCAATCCGCATCATTGCTACTAACATCTTTCAACACAATTTTCTCTAGGAACATATCAAAATAAACACAGGGAAGCAACAACACGAGCTATTGATCTACAACATAGTTTGCAAAATACTACCAGGACTAAGTTCATGATAAATTTAAGTTCAATTAATCATATTACTTAAGAACTCCCACTTAGATAGACATCCCTCTAATCCTCTAAGTGATCACGTGATCCAAATCAACTAAACCATGTCCAATCATCACGTGAGATGGAGCAGTTTCATTGGTGAACATCACTATGTTGATCATATCTACTATATGATTCACGCTCGACCTTTCGGTCTCCGTGTTCCGAGGCCATATCTGTATATGCTTGGCTCGTCAAGTATAACCTGAGTATTCCGCGTGTGCAACTGTTTTGTACCCGTTGTATTTGAACGTAGAGCCTATCACACCCGATCATCACATGGTGTCTCAGCACGAAGAACTTTCACAACGGTGCATACTCAGGGAGAACACTTCTTGATAATTTAGTGAGAGATCATCTTATAATGCTACCGTCAATCAAAGCAAGATAAGATGCATAAAAGATAAACATCACATGCAATCAATATAAGTGATATGATATGGCCATCATCATCTTGTGCCTGTGATCTCTATCTCTGAAGCACCGTCATGATCACCATCGTCACTGGCGCGACACCTTGATCTCCATCGTAGCATCGTTGTCGTCTCGCCAATCTTATGCTTCCACGACTATCGCTACCGCTTAGTGATAAAGTAAAGCATTACAGCGCGATTGCATTGCATACAATAAAGTGACAACCATATGGCTCCTACCACTTGCCGATAACTCGGTTACAAAACATGATCATCTCATACAATAAAATTCAGCATCATGTTTTGACCATATCACATCACAACATGCCCTGCAAAAGCAAGTTAGACGTCCTCTACTTTGTTGTTGCAAGTTTTACGTGGCTGCTACGGGCTTAAGCAAGAACCAATCTTACCTACGCATCAAAACCACAACGATAGTTAGTCAAGTTGGTGCTGTTTTAACCTTCGCAAGGACCGGGCGTAGCCACACTCAGTTCAACTAAAGTTGGAGAAACTGTCACCCGCAATCCACCTATGTGCAAAGCACGTCGGGAGAACCGGTCTCGCGTAAGCGTACGCGTAATGTCGGTCCGGGCCGCTTCATCCAACAATACCGCCGAACCAAAGTATGACATGCTGGTAAGCAGTATGACTTATATCGCCCACAACTCACTTGTGTTCTCCTCGTGCATATAACATCAACACATAAAACCTAGGCTCGGATGCCACTGTTGGGGAACGTAGTAATTTCAAAAAAATTCCTACGCGCACGCAAGATCATGGTGATGCATAGCAACGAGAGGGGATAGTGTTGTCTACGTACCCTCGTAGATCAATAGCGGAAGCGTTTGGTTGATGTAGTCGTACGTCTCCACGGCCCGACCGATCAAGCACCGAAACTATGGCACCTCCGAGTTCTAGCACACGTTCAGCTCGATGACGATCCTCGGACTCCGATCCAGCAAAGTGTCGGGGAAGAGTTCCGTCAGCATGACGGCGTGGTGACGATCTTGATGTACTACTATCGTAGGGCTTCGCCTAAGCACCGCTACAATATTATCGAGGACTATGGTGGCAGGGGGCGCCGCACACGGCTAAGAATATGATCACGTGGATCAACTTGTGTGTCTATGGGGTGCCCCCTGCCCCCGTATATAAAGGAGCAAGGGGGAGGCCGGCCGGCCCTTGTGGGTGCGCCAAGGAGGAGTAGGATTCCTACTCCTAGTTGGAGTAGGTTTCCACCTTTCCTAGTCCAACTAGGAGAAGGGGGGAAAGGGGGGAAGAGGGGAAGGAAGGGAGAGAGGGGCCGCGCCCCAAACCCCTTGTCCAATTCGGACAGGGCTTGGGAGGGGCGCGCGCCACCTCCTGGTCCTTCCCACTAAGGCCCATTAAGGCCCATTCCTTCTTCCTCGTATTCCCGTAACTCCCCGGTACCTCCGAAAATACCCGAATCACTCGGAACCTTTCCGATGTCCGAATATAGTCGTCCAATATATCGATTTTTACATCTCGACCATTTCGAGACTCTTCGTCATGTCCCTGATCTCATCCGAGACTCCGAACTCCTTCGGTACATCAAAACTCATAAACTCGTAATATAACTGTCATCGAAACCTTAAGCGTGCGGACCCTACGGGTTCGAGAACAATGTAGACATGACCGAGACATGTCTCTGGTCAATAACCAATAACGGAACCTGGATGCTCATATTGGCTCCTACATATTCTACAAAGATCTTTATCGGTCAGACCGCATAACAACATACGTTGTTCCCTTTGTCATCGGTATGTTACTTGCCCGAGATTCGGTCGTCGGTATCTTAATACCTAGTTCAATCTCGTTACCGGCAAGTCTCTTTACTCGTTCTGTAATACATCATCTCGCAACTAACTCATTAGTTGCAATGCTTGCAAGGCTTATGTGATGTGCATTACCGAGAGGGCCCAGAGATACCTCTCCGACAATCGGAGTGACAAATCCTAATCTCGAAATACGCCAACCCAACATGTACCTTTGGAGACACCTGTAGAGCTCCTTTATAATCACCCAGTTACATTGTGACGTTTGGTAGCACACAAAGTGTTCCTCCGGCAAACGGGAGTTGCATAATCTCATAGTCATAGGAACATGTATAAGTCATGAAGAAAGCAATAGCAACATACTAAACGATCGGGTGCTAAGCTAATGGAATGGGTCATGTCAATCAGATCATTCACCTAATGATGTGATTCCGTTAATCAAATAACAACTCCTTGTCCATGGTTAGGAAACATAACCATCTTTGATTAACGAGCTAGTCAAGTAGAGGCATACTAGTGACACTCTGTTTGTCTATGTATTCACACATGTATTATGTTTCTGGTTAATACAATTCTAGCATGAATAATAAACATTTATCATGAAATAAGGAAATAAGTAATAACTTTATTATTGCCTCTAGGGCATATTTCCTTCACTTAGAGTAGTGATTTGCTTTATTATACTAACGGATCTTACCGAGTTTTCTGTTGAAGTTTTGTGTGGATGAAGTGTTCAATGATTGAGAAGGTTTCGATGTGAGAAGAAGGAAGAGAGGCAAGAGCTCAAGCTTGGGGATGCCCGAGGCACCCCAAGTAAATATTCAAGGAGACTCAAGCATCTAAGCTTGGGGATGCTGGGGAGGCATCCCCTCTTTCTTCAACAAATATCGGTATGTTTTTGGATTTGTTTCGTTCATGTGATATGTGCAAGTCTTGGAGCGTCTTTTGCATTTAGGTTTTTATTTTTTTATGCACCATGCTAGTATGAGATGGTCCTTGGTTTATTTATAGAATGCTCATTGCACTTCACTTATATCTTTTGAGTATGGCTTTATAGAATGCTTCATGTGCTTCACTTATATCATTTGAAGTTTGGATTGCCTGTTTCTCTTCACTTAGACAACCGCCAATTGTAGAATGCTCTTTTGCTTCACTTATATTTGTTAGAGCATGGGCATATCTTTTGTAGAAAGAATTAAACTCTCTTGCTTCACTTATATCTATTTAGAGATATGACAGGAACTGGTCATTCACATGGTTAGACATAAAATCCTACATAAACTCGTAGATCGCTGAATATGATATGTTTGATTCCTTGCAATAGTTTTGCGATATAAAGATGGTGATATTAGAGTCATGCTAGTCGAGTAATTGTGAAATTGAGAAATACTTGTGTTGAGGTTTGCAAGTCCCGTAGCATGCACGTATGGTGAACCGTTATGTAACGAAGTCGGAGCATGAGGTGTTTATTGATTGTCTTCCTTATGAGTGGCGGTCGGGGACGAGCGATGGTCTTTTCCTACCAATATATCCCCCTAGGAGCATGCGCGTAGTACTTTGTTTCGATCACTAATAGATTTTTGCAATAAGTATGTGAGTTCTTTATGACTAATGTTAAGTCCATGGATTATACGCACTCTCACCCTTCCATCATTGCTAGCCTCTCTAGTACCGCGCAACTTTCGCCGGTACCATAAACCCACCATATACCTTCCTCAAAACAGCCACCATACCTACCTATCATGGCATTTCCATAGCCATTCCGAGATATATTGCCATGCAACTTCCATCATCATCATACACATGACTTGAGCATTTATTGTCATATTGCTTTTCATGATCGTAAGATAGCTAGCATGATGTTTTCATGGCTTGTCCGTTTTTTGATGTCATTGCTATGCTAGATCATTGCACATCCCGGTACACCGCCGGAGGCATTCATATAGAGTCATATCTTTGTTCTAGATATCCAGTTGAATATTGAGTTGTAAGTAAATAAAAGTGTGATGATCATCATTATTAGAGCATTGCCCAAAAAAAAGAGGCCAAAGAAGCCTAAATAAAAAAGGGGGGCCAAAGAAGCCCGCAAAAAAGGGGCAATGTTACTATCCTTTTACCACACTTGTGCTTCAAAGTAGCACCATGTTCTTCATATAGAGAGTCTCTTGAGTTATCACTTTCATATACTAGTGGGAATTTTCATTATAGAACTTGGCTTGTATATTCCAACGATGGGCTTCCTCAAATGCCCTAGGTCTTCATGAGCAAGCAAGTTGGATGCACACCCACTTAGTTTCAGTTTGAGCTTTCATATACTTATAGCTCTAGTGCATCCGTTGCATGGCAATCCCTACTCACTCACATTGATATCTATTGATGGGCATCTCCATAGCCCGTTGATACGCCTAGTTGATGTGAGACTATCTTCTCCTTTTTGTATTCTCCACATAACCCCCATCATCATATTCTATTCCACCTATAGTGCTATGTCCATGGCTTACGCTCATGTATTGCGTGAAAGTTGAAAAGGTTTGAGAACATCAAAAGTATGAAACAATTGCTTGGCTTGTCATCGGGGTTCTGCATGATGTGAATATTTTGTGTGGTGAAGATGGAGCATAGCCAGGCTATATGATTTTGTAGGGATGAGCTTTCTTTCGCTATGTTATTTCAATAAGACATAATTGCTTGGTTGTATGCTTGAAGTATTATTATTTTTATGTCAAAGGATAGACTATTGCTTTGAATCACTCATGTCTTAATATTCATGCCATGATTAGACATATGATCAAGATTATGCTAGGTAGCATTCCACATCAAAAATTATCTTTTTTATCATTTACCTACTCGAGGACAAGCAGGAATTAAGCTTGGGGATGTTGATACGTCTCCGTCGTCTCTATAATTTTTGATTTTTCCATGCCAATATTATTCAACTTTCATATACTTTTTGGCAACTTTTTATATTATGTTTGGGACTAACATATTGATCCAATGCCTAGTGCCAGTTCCTGTTTGTTGCATGTTTTTTGTTTCGCAGAAAACCCATACCAAATGGAGTCCAAACGGAATAAAAACTGACGGAGATTTATTTTGGAATATTTATGAATTTTGGGAAGTGGAATCATCGCGAGATGGTGCCCGAGGGGGGCACGAGGTAGGGGGCGCCCAGGGTGTCAGGCGCGCTCCTGACCCTCGTGGCCACCCCATAACGCGGTTGGAGCCCTTCTTTCGCCGCAAGAAAGCTAATTTCTAGATAGAGATCATGTTAAAATTTCAGCCCAATCAGAGTTACGGATCTCTAGGAATATAAGAAACAGTGAAAGGGAAGAATCTGGGAACGCAGAACCAGAGAGAGACAGAGAGATAGATCCAATCTCGAAGGGGCTCTCGCCCCTCCCACGTCATGGAGGCCATGAACCAGAGGGAAACCCTTCTCCCATCTAGGGAGGAGGTCAAGGAAGAAGAAGAAGGAGGGGGGCTCTCTCCCCCTTGCTTCCGGTGGCACCGGAGTGCTACCGGGGGCCATCATCATCACCGCAATCTTCACCAACAACTTCACCGCCATCATCACCAACTCTTCCTCCCTCTATGCAGCGGTGTAACCTCTCTCTTACCCGCTGTAATCTCTACTTAAACATGGTGCTCAACGCTACATATTATTTCCCAATGATGTATGGCTATCCTATGATGTTTGAGTAGATTTGTTTTGTCCT
This sequence comes from Triticum aestivum, assembly GCF_018294505.1. NCBI lineage: Eukaryota > Viridiplantae > Streptophyta > Magnoliopsida > Poales > Poaceae > Triticum > Triticum aestivum. The sequence continues at coordinate 606,207,238 of NC_057797.1, read as the reverse complement.
AATGGATATTTGATGATCGTGATTGGTTTGAGTTGTATGTTTTATTATTGGTGCTGTCCTATGGTGCTCTTCGTGTCGCGCAAGCGTGAGGGATTCCCGCTGTAAGGTTTGCAATATGTTTATGATTTGCTTATGGTGGGTGGCGTGAGTGACAGAAGCACAGACCCGAGTAAGTAGGTTGTTTGCGTATGGGATAAAGGGGACTTGATGCTTTAATGCTATGGTTGGGTTTTACCTTAATGAATCTTTAGTAGTTGCGGATGCTTGCTAGAGTTCCAATCATAAGTGCATATGATCCAAGTAGAGAAAGTATGTTAGCTTATGCCTCTCCCTCAAATAAAATTGCAATAATGATTACCGGTCTAGTTATCCATTGCCTAGGGACAAATAACCTTCTTGTTGACAAAAGCTCTTTACTAAAACTAATTTAGTTGTGTCTTCATCTAAACAGCCCCTACTTTATATTTACTTGCTCTTTATTATCTTGCATACATATCCAACAACACCTACAAAGTACTTCTAGTTTCATACTTGTTTCCGGTAAAGCGAATGTCAAGTGTGCGTTGAGTTGTATCGGTGGTCGATAGAACTTGAGGGCATATTTGTTCTACCTTTAGCTCCTCGTTGGGTTTGACACTCTTACTTATCGAAAGAGGCTACAATTGATCCCCTATACTTGTGGGTTATCACATGGTTGTTTATACTTACGGGCCTTAAGCCGCCTCTGGGCTTGGGCTTATTATAAGCCTTATTGTAAACCGTCACCTTATATACTCTTCGGGCTTCATTCACGTAACCCGCCGTTGTGGTTGACCCGGTCGGGTCATACCTGGTAGTTATATCCCCAACAGAGGGCCTCTACTCAACTCCATGGCCTCTCCGGTGATGTGTGAGTAGTTTACTTCAGACCTACGGGTCCATAGTTATTAGCTAGATGGCTTCTTCTCTCTCTTTGGATCTCAATACAAAGTTCTCCTCAATTTTCTTGGAGATCTATTCGATGTAATCTTCTTTTATGGTGTGTTTGTCGAGATCCGATGAATTGTGGGTTTATGATCCAGTTTATCTATGAACAATATTTGATTCTCCTCTAAATTCTTTTATGTATGATTGGTTTATCTTTGCAAGTCTCTTCGAATTATCAGTTTGGTTTGGCCTACTAGATTGATCTTTCTTGCAATGGGAGAAGTGCTTAGCTTTGGTTCAATCTTGCGGTGTTCGATCCCAGTGACAGAAAGGAAACCGATATGTATTGTATTGTTGCCATCGAGGATAAAAAGATGGGGTTTATATCATATTGCATGAGTTTATCCCTCTACATCATGTCATCTTCCTTAAAGCATTACTCTGATCTCTTGAACTTAATACTCTAGATGCATGCTGGATAGCGGTTGATGTGTGGACTAATAGTAGTAGATGCAGAATCATTTTGGTCTACTTGTCTCGGACGTGATGCCTATATACATGATCATACCTAGATATTCTCATAACTATGCTCCATTCTATCAATTGCTCGACAGTAATTCATTTACCCACCGTAATACTTATGCTCTTGAGAGAAGCCACTAGTGAAACCTATGGCCCCCGGGTCTATCTTTTATCATATTAATCTTCCAATACTTAGTTATTTCCATTGCTATTTATTTTACTTGCATCTTTTATTTCTCTTTATCATAAAAATACCAAAAATATTATCTTATCATATCTATCAGATCTCACTCTCGTAAGTGACCGAGAAGGGCTTGACGACCCCTTTATCGTGTTGGTTGCGAGGTTCTTATTTGTTTGTGTAGGTGCGTGGGACTTGAGCGTGATCTCCTACTGGATTTATACCTTGGTTCTCAAAAACTGAGGGAAATACTTGCGCTGCTTTACTGCATCACCCTTTCCTCTACAAGATGGGGTTTTCTTCATAGTGCATGAGTCTATCCCTCTACATCTTGTCATCTTGCTTAAGGCGTTACTCTGTTTTTAACTTAATACTCTAGATGCATGCTGGATAGCGGTCGATGAGTGGAGTAATAGTAGTAGATGCAGGCAGGAGTTGGTCTACTTGTCTCGGACGTGATGCCTATATACATGATCATACCTAGATATTCTCATAACTATGCTCAATTATGTCAATTGCTCAATAGTAATTTGTTCACCCACCATAGAATACTTATGGTCTCGAGAGAAGCCACTAGTGAAACCTATGGCCCCCGGGTCTATCTTCATCATATTAATCTCCTACTACTTAGTTATTTCCTTTGCTATTTACTTTGCCTTTATTTTACTTTGCATCTTTATCATAAAAATACCAAAAATATTATCTTATCATATCTATCAGATCTCACTCTCGTAAGTGACCGAGAAGGGCTTGACGACCCCTTTATCGCGTTGGATGTGAGGTTCCTATTTGTTTGTGTAGGTGCGTGGGACTTGAGCGTGATCTCCTACTGGATTGATACCTTGGTTCTCAAAAACTGAGGGAAATACTTACGCTACTTTACTGCATCACCCTTTCCTCTTCAAGGGAAAACCAACGCAGTGCTCAAGAGGTAGCATGTAACACCCCGGATGTAACTTACCCAATTTGTACTCCAACTCTTGCCGTTTCTGGCGTTAAGTTATTTTATTTTCTTGGGTTCGGGTCTTTGTCTCCGTGTGTTGCTATCGTTATCATGCATCTCATATCATGTCATCATGTGCATTGCATTTGCATACGTGTTCATCTCATGCATTCGAGCATTTTCCCCGTTGCCCATTTTGCATTCCGGCGCTTCGTTCTCCTCCGGTGGTCATTTCTAGCTTTCTTTTGTGTGTGGGGACTAAACATTTCCGGATTGGACCGAGACTTGCCAAGCGGCCTTGGTTTACTACCGGTAGACCGCCTGTCAAGTTTCGTACCATTTGGACTTCGTTTGACACTCCAACGATTAACCGAGGGACCGAAAAGGCCTTGTGTGTGTTGCAGCCCAACACCCCTCCATTTTGGCCCAAAACCCACCTAAACCTGCTCCATCATCTAGAGCGTTCGATCACGATCGCGTGGCCAAAAACCGCACCTCATTTGGACTCTCCTAGCTCCTCCTATGCCTATTTATAGACCCCCCTTCCCAAATCTGGATCCCCTCGTCCGAAACCCTAAAAATCTCCCTCGCGCCAGCCGGACACGTCCGTCCCCGGCCGGACACACCGCCACCAGCCACTCCACGCCTGCCACGTGGCGCCGCCGCGCTGCTCCCGCCGCCGGCCCGGAGAGCCCGCATCAGGCCCTCCCGGCCCGCGCGCCTCGCCGCCTGCCTCCTCCCTCCGCGCTGCC
>NC_057797.1:606201271-606203597 GCF_018294505.1 Triticum aestivum | reverse complement strand
GAGCTCGGCGCCCCGCGACCCCGCCGCCTCCACCGAAGCCTGCCGCCGCCGCCTCCCCGCCGTCACGACGGCTCCGGCGACCGGCCTCGCCCCGCCACCTCCCCGCCCTCACGCCGGCTCCGGCGAGCCCTCTCCCTGCTGGTGAACAGTGCCCGATGGACCTTGGTTTTTGCGTGCCCCGATTCGATCTAGATCTATCTCCTCGGGTTGACTTTTCCCTCAGTAACCCTAACTATTTTGCCATCTTGGACCTGCCGTAACTTTGCATTCGTAGCTTCGATTCATGCATATAGCATATCAAAATGTTCATCTCAGAGGGTACATCATTTCGTTCCATTGCATCATTTTCATTTGAGTTCATCTTGATGCCCGAAATGTTGTTATAAGGAGGCTACTTGAGTTAATTGTCAGATCTGCTGCTCCATTTAGCTTTTTGTCATTTTTGCCATGATTATTGTGTGCATGATATGCCCTGATGCTCTACATATGTTTTGTTAAGGGTTTTGTCATCTTTCCAGAGGTGCAACCCATGTATTTTTGTGATGTGTGTGGTGACTAGCACAAGCTTGCCAAATGAGGCACTTGGTAATTCTGATTTCAGGGACTTAGCATTTCCACTAAGTCCTTGATCTGTTTATCTCATGATGCCATATGTTCATGTTGTTTTCTAGTGATTCGTGCCTCTTTTGAGGATGATCAGTAAGGATGTTTTGTTAACCTTGTAGTGCTCTATCCATCCATGTCTTTGTTTGCAATTATGAAGCACCCTAGCTTGAGTCAATCGAGCTCTACTTTTGCTACTTTGTGAATCTGGGCAGATTGTCAACTTGTTTGCAATTTTCCGATGATGTTGTAGTTGATCCGTGCATGCTATGCTATTGTTCTTGCCATGTCTAGCTTGAATTTTGTGTGTTCTTGATAGATGTATGCTTAGCTTTTCATGACTTGCTCCGTAGTGAGTGCATCGATCTCGTAAACATGCCTACTTTAGTTATGTTTCAGCATGTGCCAGTTTTTCACTAAGTCTGAAAACTGATTATGTTTTTGTTATGTTCACATGCTTGCAATTGTGTTTTCTGATCCCTTTTGGCTCAAGGTCACTAAGGGACTTTTGTTAAGCTATTTGAGTAGCTCCATGCCATGCTTTACTTTGCCATGTTAAGTTCCTGTAGCATGTAGTTTTGTTGCTCCGAAGAGTGCTACCTGATCTGAAATTTCAGACAAGTGTTAATTTCACTAAATCTGAGATCTGTTTACCATATGCATTTTTGCCATGCTTGTTTGAACCTGTTAATGGATGAATTGGCCATAGCTCAGTGCTAGACTTTTGTTAAGCATCTTGAATGCATCCCTGCTATGTATTTTGTTGTCATGTTTGAGTGTTGTAACATGATCATCTGATTACATTTAGATGGCTACTTGCTGTAAATCCCAGACCGGTGTCATATTTGAATCGCTTGCCATTTCCAAACCGTAACTCCGATTCCGGCGTTCTTTATATCGTTTTCAAGCGATTTCATCTCATATTTTCAGTGGCACACTTGGTTTTCCAAGTTGAGGCCAGGTCCATGCATTTCCTGTCACATCTTGCATATGCATCCCGCATCGCATCCCGCATAGCATATCTTCATAGCATCATATTGTTTGATCCTTGCACGTGGTTGATTGTGTCCTTGTTGCTTGTTTGTCTTGTTTGGGTAGAGCCGGTAGATGAGTTCGCTAACTAGGAGCCCGTTGAGTTTGCTTTCGAGGATCCAGTCAACTCTGACAACTTTGCAGGCAAGATGATCATACCCTCGAAATCACTACTATCTTTGCTATGCTAGTTTGCTCGCCCTTTTGCTATGCCAATGCTACGATGCCTACCATTTGATTTCAAGCCTCCCAAATTGCCATGTCAAACCTCTAACCCACCATGTCCTAGCAAACCGTTGATTGGCTATGTTACCGCTTTGATCAGCCCCTCTTATAGCGTTGCTAGTTGCAGGTGAAGATTGGAGACCGTTCCTTGTTGGAACATTTATTTACTTGTTGGGATACCATTATATTGCCATGTTATCTTAATGCATCTATATACTTGGTAAAGGGTGGAAGGCTCGGCCTCTCACCTAGTGTTTTGTTCCACTCTTGCCGCCCTAGTTTCCGTCATATCGGTGTTATGTTCCCGGATTTTGCGTTCCTTACGCGGTTGGGTTATAACGGGAACCCCTTGATAGTTTGCCTTGATTAAAGCTTTTCCAACAATGCCCAACCTTGGTTTTACCATTTGCCACCTAGCCTTTTCCCTTGGGTTTCGCGGACTCAAGGGTCATCTTATTTTAACCCC
>NC_057797.1:606174309-606201161 GCF_018294505.1 Triticum aestivum | reverse complement strand
CCCCCCCCCCCGGGCCAGTGCTCCTCTGAGTGTTGGTCCGAACTGAGCTGCTTGCGGGGCCACCTCGGGGCAACTTGAGGGTTGGTTTTACTCGTAGCTAGTATCATCTGAGTGTGCCCTGAGAACGAGATATGTGCAGCTCCTATCGGGATTTGTCGGCACATTCGGGCGGTGTTACTGGTCTTGTTTTAACCTATCGAAGTGTCTTGAAGAACCGAGGTACCGAGTCTGATCGGAACGTCTCGGGAGGAGGTCTATTCCTTCGTTGACCGTGAGAGCTTGTCATGGGCTAAGTTGGGACTCCCCTGCAGGGATTTGTACTTTCGAAAGCCATGCCCGCGGTTATGGGCAGATGGGAATTTGTTAATGTCCGGTTGTAGATAACTTGAACTTTAACTTAATTAAAATGAATCAACCGTGTGAGTTACCATGATGGCCTCTTCTCAGCGGAGTCCGGGAAGTGGACACGGTGTTGGAGTAATGTTTGCGCAGGTTGTCCTCTAGTTTCTCGCTCGCGCTTTGCCTCCTCTTATCACGCTCTTTTGCGAATAAGTTAGCCACCATATATGCTAGTCGCTTGCTGCAGCTCCACATATTTTTACCTTACCCTACCTATTAAGCTTAAATAGTCTTGATCGCGAGGGTGCGAGATTGCTGAGTCCCTGTGGCTCACAGATTACTATTGCTCCAGATGCAGGGCCTGATGATTCTGCTCCAGGTGACGCGCTCGAGCTCAAGTGGGAGTTCGACGAGGACTCTCAACGTTACTATGTTTCCTTTCCTGATGATCAGTAGTGGTGCCCTGTTGGGGGTGATCGGGACCGTGTCGCATGTTGGGTTATCTTTTATTTTGGCGCCGTAGTCAGGCCATGAGTGTTTGGGTGATGTAATGTTATTTATGTACTTGATTGACGTGGCGAGTGTAAGCCAACTATGTTATCTCCCCTTTTATTAATTAGATTACATGGGATGTTTGTGAATATTGCCTAACTTGCGACATATGCCTTCAATGCGATTAAGCGTCTAAGTCGTGCCTCGACACGTGGGAGATATAGTCGCATCGAGGGTGTTACATAGCAGTCCACAGCACGAGCTTCCTCGGGATTGAGATGGTTTGTCGCGCTAATGGGTTCTTTCTACATCAACAGAAGTACACCCACGAGTTGCTCGAGTGTACTGGCATGCTTAATTGCAAGCACGTCTCTACGCATGTTGATAAGAAGGCCAAGCTTTCTGCTCATGATGGGTTACCAGCATCGAATGTTCCCTTCTACCGCTCCATTGTCGGTGCACTTCAGTACTTGACGCTCACCAGGCCAGACTTGTAGTGTGCTGTCCAGCAGGTGTGTCTTCATATGCACTCTCCTCGTGACACTCACTGGAACCTGGTGAAGCAGATTCTGATGCCTCCATATTTTACACATCTTTAGAGCTCATTTGTTGCACATTATCTCTGTATATCAAGTCATGTTCCATTTAGCCAATTATATGTCCATATGCATGATTTCTAGTTTTTGACCTTTTCACCACGAGCATTGCATAATCTTTATTCCTAGTTGGTTTTTATTAGTTTTCTTTGTCTGTGTGTGTCTTGTAGGTGATGCAGACTTCCCAAGTACTTAGCGCAATGAAAGGAGTTCAAACGATGGACATTCAGGACCCAGACTTAACCATTTCAAAGGTGGAAAAGGTCATTTTTCCAAAGTGCCCCCAATCAAGATCTAAAACCAGAAATGGGTCGGCTTCGTTCATACGAATCCAGCGAGCTCGAGAACGTCAAATTCTGAGTTCATATGAAGAAGTGGCGACCGTTTTACTGAAGGGAGGTTGCCGAAGAAATGAGGAGAAAAGATGGCGTTCCATGCGATTGCACGCGTTTGTTTGAGAGCCCATTTGGACTCCACACAGCATCGAAAGTTGCCTCTCGTGGCGGGATTCTTCATGGGTTTCGTCCCCGTTTGTTCCCACGACTTCCTTGGCCTTCAAGGGATGATTTGGGAGAGAATTGGGCTCACCTAGAGCCCTTGGATTAAAGGGAAGATGCTACATCAATGGAGGAGGCTATAGGAGAGCTCTTATACAAACACCTCCAACCCTAATCGCCGCCATCAAGCTTCATCATTCATCATTCATCATCCTCATCTCCAAGTCCAGCCACCATCCACCTCAAGAACACCATTGTTGCAACCTTAAAAGGAGACCGGAAGGGAGCCGCACCATGGGGCGCGGCCATGGGCCGCCGCCGCCGCGCAACCATCATACGGCGTTGCCGCCATCATCACCATCATCACCCCTTCTTCCTCCTCCATCACAGTCTCCGTGATGGGTTGTAATAACTCTTGAACCCCTCTATATGTGATGTTATTTGAGTAATTGTTGGCTATGGGTCGGTCGATTAATAAGTGTCTATTTGATATGTGTTGTCTAATTATGTGTGTTGCTTCGTGTTGCATATTTACCTTCGGTAATTTAGTGATGGGGATGTCCTATCCATTGGTGTAGTTGGACACATCCAACTCCCTAGGCCACACATGAAGTATATAGATGGTTGTGCAAACTAGTTGACCTGTGATGTGACACGTGCAGATATGTTGAGGGGGAAACACGATTATTCTAGGAGCACAGTTGTCCATAGAACCTAATGCCTTCGTCCAATCCTCAAACCACAAGGACCTTAATATCTTTGTGCTAGCCACCTTAGGTATGGGACACGAAGCAGGATGAATGAGTTATCTCAATATAGCTCGTCTTGGGAGATAATGTTATGTGAGGGGCCGCCCAGCAGAAGTAGACCACCGTATCATATAATGCATGTACTGACTTAGTCACAACGTGGCATAGTCATAAAACCCAAACTCTATTCCGCGCTCGTACCGAACGAGGTTGTACCTAGATGACAGCAATCTGATCTAAAACATCACATACTTCTCTTAGATTATTTCTTCTAGTTAGTTTAGTATTTATTTTTCGTTCTCTCTAGTACTTAGTTTAATTCTTGCTTTTTACCATTCCCTTGAAACTTACTTAAATGAACTATTTCCAAACTCCAGTTTGGGTGTGAGCGCGGTAGTGTTAATGACAGCACAACTATGGGGATTGTGGTGCCACCCTATTCGCTCCTTGTGGGATCGACAAACCTTACTTATCATGAAATTTCCACATAGGCATGTGCACTTCCAGACCATTAGATTATCCGGTACATTTGTGGCACTATGGCTCTCGGACTCACGTTGACGGCATCCTCATCTACCGAAATGGTGGCCTACTTTGATGTTGATTGGGCTGGTTGCCTTGACACTCAGCATTCTACTTCCGGCTATTGTGTCCATCTTGGTCCTTCCCTAATCTCATGGTCGTCCAAGCGACAACCTACAGTATCGCACTCCAGCGAAGAGGCGGAGTACAGAGTTGTGGCCAACGCCATTACAGAGTGTTCATGGCTATGGCAACTTCTTTAGGAGCTACATCACGATGTCTCTCTGGCTACCATGGTATATTGCGACAATGTATCCACCCTTTACCTCTCCGCTAACCCCGTTCATCGTCATTGGACGGAGCACATCGAGCTTGATACTCACTTTGTGCATGAACAGGTTGCCCTTGGACGCATCCGAGTTCTTCATGTTCCGACAGCACAGCAGTTTGCCGATGTGATGACTAAGGGACTGCCAACTTCCACCTTCGAGGAGTTTTGGTCCAGTCTTTGTGTCGCTGGCGAGGCTTCGACTGTGCACGCGAGGGGGGGTGTTGAGTACGTGATATTACATGTATAGATTGTTTCCTTGTACGCCAAGCCCACCTCATGTTTCCTTGTCTAGATTGAGGTTGAGTCCCACCTTGTACATCATATATACATGCATATTGCACACGATCAATACATCGTGCATACACTTTGTCCTTGAATAACAGGAACAACACTTGGCCTAGGAAACGTTGTAGGATGAAACTGTATAGGTGGACTGCCGCTGGAATTGCCTCCGTGATTCCGTCGTCATCTTCCTGAGAATACTACAATTGATGAAGACCGATGTGGCTGACGAGAACATCCACACCGTTGTCGTGGTGAGCGCGATGAGCTGGCAAAACAAAGTTCGGCTCTAAGTACGTGGTGTGAGATAGAATAATCCAATAAGGTTGTACTCCTTCTGTCCCACAATATAAGTACAAATATGTCGTATATTATGGGATGGAGTGAGTTTTTTTACCTCGCTGATCAATAGAGCCAAAAGACCTGGAAGTGTGGACACAGGGCAGAGCCAGTGTGGGGGGGTGGGGGGTGAGCGCCCCCCTCTCCCCCCAACAAATGGATCGACAGGCATATCCTATAAGGCGCCCGTTGCGTCAGTTACAGGCATTGGTGCAAGCGGGGGGAACCCCCCTCATCCTTCAATACTGCATGGCCGCCCCATTAAAAAGGTATACGCGGGAGTTAGAGCGCTGGTTTTTGGAAGCTAGCTTTCAAGCTTTTTTTCTCTTCTTTTTTCGATTTGGTTTTTCCTTAGGCCGGATTTGGTTCACTTTTCCTTTCTTTTTCAGGGGAACCTTTTTTTAATGGCACCGGATTAGATATAAATTGTTTCCATCTTATCTCTAATAGTCATATAGTCATTGTATGTGATGAGCCTAGGTAAATGGATCGCCTTCTAGAGATAAGATGGCAATAATTGTTATCTAATCTGCTCCAATCTCTAAATGCCAAATATATCTGTAACAATTAAGACCCTGGAATGGCGCGAGCAAACTAGCGTGTTGTACAGACCAACACACGACGACCTACTTGTAGAATATTGGCTGCTTCCCACCCAAGGCATCGCCCTTGTTCGATCCTGCTTCCCAACAGCATAAGGAAGAGGAACCCCCAATCAATTCTTTGTTCTAGGCTTTCCTCTGTTGGGATTAATGTGTATTCTTAGACACCACGACCACCTTTGGTTGTTGCTTGAGCAACCACTAGTGAATCCTTCGTCTCATTGGTCGATTGCACCGCGCGAAGGTCTCCTTGAGGCATCGATGGTTGGTTGTCGGCCTCGCATGCACATTTCGCAGACTCGCGCATCCATGTGCCCTAGCAGATCTATCAATGATATGCTCTCTTGGAACCCCATGTACAGGGGTCATGGTGAGGCACTCCATCCTCGCCATATATGGTTTCTTTTTTCTGGGTGAGTCCCACATGTAGGGAAGGGTCAAAATATGATGTGGCGGTGCTCAAGTCAAAACCGCTTTGATGAGTCAAAACTAGGTGGGGGTTGATTCATGGACCGGATGGTTAGTTCGGGGTGTGAGACGACTGGTTTTAAAGTTGATGTATGAATCTTAAACCGAGTGTCAAGTTTAGGATTGTAATATGGACATTTCTTTTGTAAATAGTCAAATGCTATTGACAGTATCTAGCAACACATGTAAATTTAGAAGAGTTGGGGCCTAGGAAGATTTGCCACACATAATAGGATTCTGGCTAAAGGGTACGCTAATAGGGTGACCCTGCTCGCGGACCTCATTACCCTCCCCAACCAGTCCGCCTTCATGAAAGGGCGGTATATCTTGGATGGGGTTTTAGTTCTCCTTGAAGTTATTCATGAGGTTCGGTCGAAACACCTTAAGGCGGTTTTCCTGAAAATTGATTTTCATAAGGCCTACGACACTGTTAGTTGGCCCTTCCTTCGGGAAGTTTTGCTCCGGAAGGGCTTTGATGATCGTTGGGTCACCCGGATGATGCAGATGGTATCCTGCGGTCGCACTGCCGTGAACATCAATGGAGAGGTTGGGCCTTACTTCCCCACCCTTTGTGGGGTTAGACAAGGCGATCCTTTCTCTCCGTTTCTGTTCAACATGGTGGTGGACGCACTTGCCGCCATCCTCGATAAGGCCAAAGCCGCTGGCCACATTCGTGGGATTACCCCTCATCTAGCGGGCGGCTCCGGGATCTCCATGCTCCAGTACGCTGACGACACCATCAGCATGGTCGAGGGCTCGGACACGGACATCGCTAACCTCAAGTTCCTTCTTCTCTGCTTCCAACAAATGTCTGGCCTCAAGATCAACTTTGATAAGAGTGATGTGATGGTTATGGGCTACTCTCCGGCTGTCGCCTTGGACATCGCCAACCGCCTCAATTGCCGCGTCGGCTCCTTTCCCACGACCTACTTGGGAACCCCCATCAGTGACTCTCGGCTCACTGTCACGGACTTGCGCCCCACAGTGGCCAAGCTTCAAACGCGCATGGAGCCGTCGTAGGGCCGGTGGCTGTCAAAGGCAGCTCGGACGATCCTCATTAACTCCTCCCTCACTAGCCTCCTCCTGTTTCTTATGAGCTTCTATAGCCTCCATGAGACCCTTCACCATGAGATCGCCAAAATCCAATCTCGCTTCTATTGGGCGGGTGACAACAATAAGCAGAAATACCACATGGTTAGATAGCCTGACATCTGCAAGCCCCGTGAACAGGGAGGCCTTGGTATCATGTGCTCTAAACGCATGAACATCTCCCTCCTCACCCGCTGGCTCTGGCGCATTTCGCAGGGCCACGGTGGTCTCTGGCTTGACATTATCCGAAACAAGTACATGCGCGGACAGCCCCTCGCCTTCTGTCAGAGATCCGGCGGATCCCAGTTTTGGCAATCGGTTGTCCAGCTGCTTCCCGTCCTTCGCATTGGCACCTCCATCTCGGTTGGATCGGGTACAGCGACGTTGTTCTGGTTCGACCGGTGGGCGGGAGACTCCCCCTTTGCGGCCCGTTTCCCCGACCTCTTCTCCATTGCTGTCGTCCCCCTAATCTCCGTTGAGAGGGCCCTTATTGACTTAGGGCGCCTCGCCTTCCGGAGACCATTTCGGCCTTCGGAAGCCGCCGCGTGGCTGGAGCTGCTCGACTGCATCGCCCTCCACGAACCGGAGTTGGATGCGGGCCCAGACGAGGTTCGGTGGCGTCTTGAGCCTTCGGGCCAATTCTCCACCAAGTCCCTCTACCCGGCCATTGCCCCCTCCTCCGTCCCTCCCCCCTTACGGCGGTCTGGTCCATCCGCTTGCCACTGAAAATTCGGATCTTTATGTGGCAATGGATTCGCGGTAGGATGTCGTCTGGGGTGGAGGTCCGCAAACGCAATGGCCCTGGGTCCGGCCTTTGCCCCCTGTGCGGTACCCCCGAAGACTCGAATCACATCTTCTTCTCCTGTGTCTCAGCTCAATTCTTGTGGAGCTGCTTTAGGGAAACTGTGGGAGGCGATTGGTGCCACACCAACTTCCCCGACCTCTTTGCCGAACTCCAAAACTCCCCTTCCCCTTCTCGCCACATTAGGTGGCTCGAGATTGGGGTTCTTGCGTGGACCCTTTGAACAATTCGCAATAAGCTTGTGATCCAGCGTATTCTTCTTCGACGGGCTACTGACGCTCTCTTCAAACTGTCTGATTACTTGCAGCTATGGCGGCCGCTTAGCCGCCCTCAGGACCGCGACGCCATCACCGCCTTCATCGCCGACCTCCGCTCGATGGTTGTCCGTCTATCGCCGCCGCCCCCTCCGCCACCCCCGGAGCCGGATTAGACGTCGTGCCTTGGCCGCGTCCTTTTATTGTTTGTTGTTTTTTCTGGGCTTGTTGAGCTGTGCCCTCAGCAGAACCTTTGTACTCCTCGTTATGTGACTTGGGTGTGTGTGCACGCGCTGAACTAGACTATGTTTGTATGCTCTTGTTTGCTTTATTTATAAAGCGGGGCGAAAGCTTTTTTCGGTAATAGGATGAGACTTTTTTGCATAGCAAGACGTCGGAGCCCGGGTAATTGATGGCGGCGAGGATGCAGCTGCTGGAGGTGGGGGCTTCGGAGAAGATGATTTTCCGCAGGCTGGTTGGCCTAACGTTGAGTAGATTGCACGAGCACAGCGGAGCGAGCTCCACACTGGCACCAGAGAAGAAGTTGACGATCACGAGGGAGCGCTCGTCGACCGCAGCGACCCAACCACCGTCGTGCGAGCCGACGAACCGCTTGTTTTCCATCTTGTCTGGGACGCGGACGACAAAGCAGTCGTCGGGGCCGCACAGGAGCTTGTTCCCGACGAATCGTCCACGCAGCGGATACACGAGCAGCTGCGGGCTGGCCGGCGGCCGCCAACGCGATGCGGCGGCGCGCCATCCCTTGCAAACGGCGGCGACGCGCACGCGATCGCGCAGGGAGGCAAGCCTTTGGCGGACCATGCCGAGGAGGTCGTCGGGCAGGTTGGACCACGGCGGCGATGGCGACGACTATGTGCTGCCGGCGGTTGTCGACATGTCGCGCATCCGTGTCTCTGGATCGACCACGAGTAGTGGCAAGCAGAGGTCGGAAGTTTGGGTGTGTCTAGGGCACATCTAGATGTGCTCTAGTTATTGCACATCTAAGTGGGTGAATCAAGCATAAAAAAGAAAAAAAAGAAAATATTAACACGAATTTTAATGTAAGACGAATGACATATGACTTAAATGTGCAATACTTTAGGCACAGATGTGTTTTAGCAAAACTGCAGAAGTTTTTATCGGCAACTTATGGGAGAGTTAGAAAGGGAAACGTGCTCAAACTCAAAGGCTCGTCTTCAGGACGGAATCGAATTAAAATTGGAAAATTAGCGTCTCGCGCTGGCCTCAAACTCAAAGGCTCGTCTCCAGGACGGAATCGAATTAGCGGCCCCTAATATAATCAGGCGTACGTATACCATATGTACGCAACTCTCACAGGCCTCAGCCGATCGAGCGAACAGCACGCCGGCGAATCGAGTCCCAGTAGCTAGCGACGGTGTTTGCTCTCGTCGCATGGCAACCATGGCGCTACTGCAACCCAGCTTCAACGGGGCGCTGCTCGACAAGGACGACGACGACGACTCCGCGGGCAGCTACAAGTGCACCAATGCGGCGGTGGCCAAGATGATGCGGCTATGGAACTACAAGGACGGCTCCGGACTTGGCGCACAAGGCCAAGGCATCATCGTCCCAATACAACCCGCCGTGCGTCGTCGTCGCAGGGCCGGCATCGGCCACCGCGACAAGCCTTACGACAACGGCCTGCAGGTTGCGCCGCCGCTGTCGCCGGTGGAAGACGACTTAGACGAGTGCCGTGAGTGGGAGGCTGTCGTAGGAGCCCTGCGGCTGGAACGAGAGTGCCACGAGAAGACTCTGACGCTGCTGCGTGAGATGAAGCTTCATGGGGACAGCAGCGTGGAGACAGCGGACGCGCTGGCGGCCATCGTCAAGTCCGGGGAGGTGCTCCAGGGGAAGCGCGCGCTAGGGGCGTGGAAGGCCGCGTTGCCCCCATCCACCGTGCGCTACATCGTCGACAAGGTTCTCTCGCCGAGGCTCGCCGTGGAAGCGCAACAGTGGCGCCCGTCGTGGGACCCGGAGTGCGACGATTGGCTACGCCCCTGGATCCCTCTGATCGGCCACCTGCCGGAGAGCCTCTACGACGTCGTGGAGAGCAAGATCAGCAGCGCCGGCCACGACATCGTCCGGCCGTGGAAAGACTACTTCGACCCGGCGCACTGGGAACTCTTCGCCAGGCGCCACGTCCTGCCTGAGCTGACACGGCTGATGCGGGAGCTGAGGATGACGCCCCCAAAGCAGACGGACAGCTCGTTGCACATGGCGATGCTGTGGGCGCCGCTCCTGCACGCCGAAGACGTGCTATCGATCTTGGAAGAAACGGAGTTCTTCGACAAATGGGAGAGCGCGCTGCGCCACTGGCTGCAATCCGCGAAGCCGTCGTACGGGGAGGCCGTCGCATGGTGCACCGGCTGGAAGAAGCTCTTCACCCCGGAGCTGCTCGCCGACGAGCACGTGCTCGCGCGTCTGGACGCCGGCGCTGCCATGGTGGATCAAGAAACGCAAGACCTCGACAGCCTTCTTGGGTATAGTTGGTAGTCTACGTTCCACACACAGATTGCTTGTAAGGTGGTATAGCCACTCACGATTAGTAATGTAATGGTGATCATGCATCTATAATACCATCTTTACTGTAACTGTGTGACTTCTCGTGGTAGAATAATTGTTTCCTCTCAACTCAAGTTATGTTTTTGAGCAGAGGTTCCCTCAGTTACTAAACAGGAGGGGAAATCATGGAGACCGGTTGCAAACAGTCCGTACTTATAGGATTTATTGTCCAAGAAATGTTGGTGAACGTCCATGCTGATCTGAAATAACAGGCCAAGAAACATAGTACTACTCTCTCGGATCGAAAATAAGTGTCATCTTTTTAGTTCAAATTAGGGAGTACTAGATTTTCATAGGGTTTTTTTTTGTTTGCGAAAATGATTCCAATCTATTATCAAAGTTCATCACAAATACAAAACACCTTAAATATAATAAAAATTACATGGGAGATTCCGAAATTTTCATAGATGTTGTTATAGTTGGTCATCTTTGTTTTGTTGAAAGGCAAAAGTATCCCTCAGACTGTTGACATATTCCATCCTCCGCATGGTAAACGCAAAAATTTAGAGTTCACATGTTCCTACGTTGTCTATTGTACATGTATAAGACTAGGGTCTTATATTCATATCATTGTATGTTCTCTCTTCCTTTTGCATATTTGTATATATTGGGACATAAGTAGAAGCCGGTCCATCCTATACCTATATATGTACATCATGCACACGATCAATGAATTATTGATGCATGCAATCATTTCTTTTCAATTAAGGTGGTATCAGTTTAGCACGCCGATTCCTTTCCTCGCTTCCGCCTTTCCCTGCCGCCGCCACCCCTACAGCCGCCGCCACCGCCGCTGTCCTCCTATTCTTCCGCAGCCGCCGCACCTCTCCCTTGCCGCCGCTGCCTCCCACCCCTCTTCTGTAGCCGCCACCACCAACACTAGCTGCCGCTCCCACAAACCCTAACCCGAGCCGCCGCTACACCAAACCCTACCCGTGCCACCGCACCATGGACTCCCCCCACTCCACCTTCTTCGGTAACTCCAGTCCCTTCGTCGGACCCGAGCCCTCCGCCGCCGACGTCCATAACCTCGACATCCCCACCCGCGTCCCCATCAAACTGGATCAATCCAACTCTTCGTACTACGCGTGGAAGACCTACTTCAACCTTGTCTTCTGCGAGAGTACTACCTCCTCGAGCACATCGACGGCTCCGTCGGCAGTGCCGTCATGGCAGGCGACCCGGAGTAGTCTGCTATTGAGGCCACCCTCATCCGCTGGTTCTACCTCACCGTCTCGGCAGACATCTTCCACACGGTCGTCTCCGAGGATGATGACGCTTGTGTCGTGTGGACCAAGATCAACACCCTCTTCACCGACAACAAGCTCCAACGCCTCGTCTTTTTGTAGCAAGATTTTTTGGCCCCCTTAAAGCTCCAGGTCCTGATGGTTTTCCTACAAGATTTTTTTTCAGCGGAATTGGTGACTGCTCAAAGAGGATATTATTCGTGCAGTTAAACAGTTTTTCATCATGGGTATAATGCCGGATAGGGTAAATGATACAGTTATGCTCCTATAGCCCTTGAATGTATGCATTTTTTTAGCATGCTTAAGGACAGTCCGGGAAAATTTGTGCTTATAAATTGGATTTAGCCAAAGCGTATGACCAGGTGGATTGTCACTTTCTGAAAAGAATGATGGGTGCTTTGGGCTTTGATATAGTTTGGATAAAATGGATTATGGCATGTGTCACATCTGTCAAAGTTTCTGTGCGCTTTAATGGTCAACTTTTGGAGTCGTTCTCCCCTTTATGTTTGTACCTATTCTTGCTGGTGGCGGAGGCTCTTTCTTTGTTGCTTCGGGATACATGTGCTAGAGGAGTTCTCCAAGATTTCAAGGTGAATAGGCATGCTCTGGGTATATCTCATCTTTTATTTGCCGATGATTTCCTTATGTTTTCAAGGGGTCCATTGATCAAGCGTTGATGATTAGAAATATTCTTTCAACTTTCAAGAAGGGGACTGGGCAATTATTGAGTACAGATAAATGCTATATTATGTTCGGGAAGAAGTGTAGCATGGAAAATCAAGTGTCTACCATGGTAATCTTGAATATTACTGCTGAAGGTTTTGAGGATAAATTTCTTGGGCTTTCGGTGTCTAAAGGTAGAATGAGACGGGTAAATTTCAATCTACTAAAGAAAAAGCTCTCAAAATTTTATCATATTGGATTTAAGAATATGTCTCTAGTGGGGCAAAGGAAACTTTGATCAAATAAGTTCTTCAAACTCTTCTAATTTATGCCATGGGTATCTTCAAGTTCCCGACATCGCTTTGCAAGGAGCTATCCCAGATTATAAGGAATTTTTGGTGGGATGACGAGGATGATAGGAGGAAAACCCACCAGTTGGCTTGGGACAAATTGACTAGGCCTAAAGGTGAGGGAGGTATGGGTTTCCGTGATCTCAGATGATTTAACCAAGCTCTTCTCACTAAGCAGGCTTGGAGATTGGTGGTTAACCCTGAGTCCTTATGCGCAAAGATGATGAAGGGTCCTTATGCGCAAAGATGATGAAGGCGAAATATTATCCCCAGGGGTATATCCTTGACACTGGTTTTCCACAATCGGCTTCGCGTCCCTTGACGAGGTATTCTGCATGGTTTGGACCTGTTTTCCCACAATCGGCTTCGCTCCCTTGGCAAGGTATTCTGCATGGTTTGAACCTACTGAAATCTGGTGTTATTTGGAGAGTATGTAATGGGGTCTAATATTAATATTTGAAGAGATAATTGGCTACCAAGAATCACTGGCCTTAAAGTTACTGCAAAGAATAACAGGACCATCATCAAATGGGTGTCTCACTTGATTTTGAGGGAACCGAGGAGATGGCATGAGAGTTTGGTTAGGCACTTATTTTATCCACATGATGCAGGGGAGATATTAAGTTTACGTCTTCAGTGATCAGGAGAAGGTGATTTTATAGCTTGGCACTTTGAGAAGAATGATTTATGCTCGGTTAAAATCGCATATATGCTTGTGCTTAATCTAAAGGGACATAAAGAAGACGAAGGGCAATATAATGGCACTGTGTTGGGGAAGACGAAGGTTTGGGATATTATTTGGAATCCGGATTTTTGTGTGGCGTGTCGCTACGAATAGTTTGGACGTCTAGGTAAACAGAGTTTTGCACCACCAAGCACTCTCAGTACATGCTTTATTTGTGGAGTGGAAGATGAAAGTACGTTTCATGCACTAGTCAGGTGCCCTAAGGCATATGCGTTGCGTATGGCCATTAGGGACATATGAGATCTACCTGGGGAGGAGGTTTTCAAGCATTCGGGGTCTGATTGGTTTCTTATTCTTTTGGACCAATTGAGTGTTACTCTGCTTGACCAAATTATATTCATTTTCTGAGAGCCAGACATTTGAGAAATGACTTCATATTTGGTACGGTGAAGGAACTTGTCTCGGCCTCTGCTAATTTTGTGGAGAGTTATTGGTCGTCATTTGTCGCAAATTCACTCCTGTCCAGAGGTGGACTCGAAAAATAAAGGTAAAGGTTCGTTGTCTGGATTAAAACTTGGTCCTAATCCTTTGGAAACTCAGGTATTATGGCAATTCCCTCCTTCTGATTATATTAAGATTAATGTTGATGCAAGCTTTGTGGAGAGCATTAGCGCTGCAAGTGTGGGCATGGTGGCCAGTGACTCTTCGGGGAAGGTCCTGGGCTTTGTAAAAGCGTGGAGGAGGCGGAACTCCGAGCATGTCTTGCTAGTCTATATATAGATATCACTTTTCACAATCCTATAATTTTGAAGATTTGACTATACTTTTGTGGTTGCGTCCCTTGCAAATGAAATAGCTGACAGGTCCTCACTGGCCGATTTGAAAAAGGAATCGAGGAGTTTATCAAAGCTTATAAATAAGTTTAAATATGCTAATGTTGTGGCCCATATGATTGCGAAGTTTAGCTTCAATAATACTTTCTCCGGTCCTTTTTACTCTGCATATTAGAATTCTCTGAAGTCAAACTTCATAAAGTTTGACCGTATTTATATAAAAAAATATCAACATCTACCATGTTAAAGTTATACAATATGAAACTTTAAGTCATGACACATCTATTGATATTGATTTCAGATTGTGAATGTTGGTATTTTTTCTATAAAGTTGGTCAAACTTTACGAGGCTTGACTTCAGTTAAATCTTATATGCGAACTAAAAAGGACCGGAGGGAGTAGATGGGATGGTATTCTTGTTAATGATGCTCCGCCCTATGTGGTCAATTTTATAATGAATGATCGTAATAACATTTTAATTCATTGACATTTTAATTAATTAACATTTTTAAATCTCTCTTAAAAAACACTTTGTCGCAAAAGAAAAACAAATGACAAGCTTTGGCGTACACATCAGCTTTGGTGCACGCAGTTCGAGACCCCACTCATCAGTGCCACGAACCCTCGAGATCCCAACGGTCGAGTGCCCGCCTAGACACCGCAACGGTTACTTCCACCGATCTGCTCCATTTCCCACCCCTTTCCCTCCCTTCCTCCGATCACCACGCTCTCCATTCCCTCTGCTCCCTCTCAATTCCAAGCACTTGTCCAGCCTTAAGCCAAGATGAACAGCGCAGCAGAGACAGACGCCGGCGGCGACAACGGCAACCCGGGCGCCGCGGTGCTGGTGGTGGAGCGCGTGGTGACGGTGGAGTACCTGGAGCAGTCCATGTCGCGGGGCCTCCTCGGCAAGTTCCCCGACTCCTCCGCCTACGACTTCGACTACTGCCAGAGCGGCATCTGGTCCCCGGTCAACAAGATCCCCAGCGAGTCGCCGGCCTCCGGCTCCAGAGACTTCCTCATCGCCAAGCTGAAGCGCCGGGCGCGGGCCGGGAGCAGGCTCAAGGACGCTGCCGTCGGAGGCGGCAGCAGGTCGAGGTGGCGGCGCCGGCGGCTGCGGCGGGACGGCTCTTTCCTCGACCTCCACGACACCGGCAGGGCGAAGCTGGACTTATCGCCGCCGCTGCCGTCGCCTGCCCCCACCAAGGTAGTTCCCTGCACATGAACCCCTCCAAGCTTAAGCTAGCTCCCCGAATCGGCCTTGGGTTACGAGGTTTCTGTTGGCTTGGGTTGTTCAGGAGGGGTGGAGGAGGGTGCTCACGGCGGCCATCAGGAAGTTCAAGGCGCGCCACCGCCGCTCCCGGCCGGCTCCCCTGCTCCAGATGATGCTGCCAATGCTCTGAAGTCTGAATCCGCCGACCGATCGATCGATCGCGCCCGCGACTTCTTGTTCTTCTCTTTGATTATTGGTGAGTTCGAGCGTGTTGTACAACAGATTAGATGGTCAGATCGATGGTTTGTAAGTTGCCTGTCATGTACTGTAACTATCACCAGTTAAGTTTCTCCATTCAGTTTACGTCCTACTTTTCCGTCAGTTTGTTTCGGTTTGCAACCCATCTGACACGGTTCCTGATGGAATCGTAACGAACCTGAACTCTGACACGAAATCCACCCTGCAATTCCGTTATAATCTCCCTGTGGGAATCGCAACAAAAACAAACGCGCCGGATCAACAACACCCGACAAAATCGACTTTCAAGTTCGGCCCGAACCCAAGAGTCCCGGAGCTCTGAAGATGGCTTCCAAGATCGCCGCCACGGCGGCGAAGGTGCCAGCGAAGGCGAAGGGGCAGTGCATCTGCTCGCCCACCGACCATCCTGGCTCCTTCCGGTGCCGCCTCCACCGCGCCAGCGGTATGCAGGTCGGTCTCGTGCCAGCAGTTCGGCGACCCCCACACGGCGAGCTCCCCGCTGCTCTGCTCCGGCCACATGCCGAGGTCGGCATCGCAGCAGCAGTTCACGACTCCTTCCGGCTCCGGCATTTTGAGATCGGCGTCCCAGCAGCAGCTCCCGCGCACCGCAGGTGTGCCAAGATCGGCATCGTGGCAAGATTTTGCTCAGAAGAACTGATCAAACCTCCTGAACCAGGCTGTTCTTTTTTCATAGCTTAAGTTCAGAAACTACCTATGTAACTTTTTTTTAGAATTTTTTCCCTTGTTTGAAGCGCTAGATAGTTGCAACTAGAGCTGCAATCTTAGGGCGATATAATTTTAGAGACAATAATGTTCAAAAAAATTTAGAGACAATGGGATAAACTAATGCGGAGATACACAAAAAATTCTCATAAAAAGAACCTGAACAGCAGGATGGTTCTTTTCTTTGCAGCTAACAGTGGTGATTCCCGACAGAAATAGCTACAAGCTCTCATCAAATACTCCACTACTGGAAAACTAGTGCTAGGAAGACTACATCTCATCTATCTCACCCTCTCCACCAAGACACTTAGCAATAGCAGCTGCCCCTGACAGTGTACTGCAGAGTTATCAAGACACATCCACCATGCGCTCTTGCAAAGGAATGAAGCTGTGATCCTTTTTCTGAAGAAGATAAAAGGCCAGAATTAGTACTCAGAACCTCTGGATTATTAGACTAAACGGCACATGCTCTCCTGTTTCAGAAAAAGGCGGATGTGGATTGTGGAGAATAGCTTAATGCGGAAGTTCTACACGAAGTAACTAAGCGTCTATCTATAATTGATGCCTAGTGAGGTTGTCATCTGTCTTTACTTAAGAACGGTTACTCAAGAAATTACACATTTACAAAATGGATAGTGTCGATAGATAGCATCACCCCTGGATAGTATCATTTACTCCTCAATTTGTAATAGTGTATTTGTACAAGAACATGAGTTAGTTAATTGATAACCTAGCCGTGTTGTATAATATGTTGAAAAAACATGAGTGAATTCCAGTTTTTACCCCTAAGTTTAACATTCTTGATGCTAATTACCCCATTTAAGAGAATTTCATCCATTATACCCTATTTAACATAAGTGTTGCCACAAATTACCCTTTTCTATTTTTTGTGAGTGTTCTGATTGGTGGGCCCCGATTACCAGGTCCACATGGCGTGCCACATCGTCGGTTTTTTCCTTGGCGATTTTTCTACAGGCTGAACCGATTCACTTAAATGGGGTAATTTGTGGCAACACTTTTGTTAAATGGGGTATAATGGATGAAATTCTCTTAAATGGGGCAATTAGCGTCAAGGATGTTAAACTTAGGGGTAAAAACTGGAATTCACTCAAAAACATTAACAAAAACTACTGGGGGATATTTCAACCATGAAACTATGAACACTTCACACTTGCCTGATCAATCATCATCATTTCACTTTTTGGACTCCACCAGTATGTAAACTGGCTTTCCATCGAGCTTGTAGAAATCCTGCAGAATATATGAAGTTAATAAATTTGAAAAGGCAGCTGGGTCACGCCTCTCTTGGAAATATGTGCTTTCCATGTATTAAATACATTTGCTAGATTTAAAATGAAGCTATACAATATATTTACGTAGTCAGTTTATTAAAAAAGTTTGAATAATGTGTATATTCTTGATGCGATGATATGAAAAGCTACCATTGTTGGGGGGTATGTAGTGTTTCTACTAGTGGAATATTTTACAAACACAAGTTTTCACTTTTGCTCACAATCCCTGATATGTTCAATTTACAGCAAGTATGTTCAACCTATAAGCCTAAGTTGATGTGTCCATGTAAGTAAAATAGAGATGTCCTGCAGTGTGCAAATTAGGATTCTTCTAGATAATGTACTCCCTCCGTTCCTAAATACAAGTCTTTTTAGAGATTCTAATATGGGCTACATACCAAGCAAGATGAGTGAATCTACACTCTAACGTATGTCTATATACATCCGTATGTAGTCCAAACATGCAACACTTGTAGTAGTAACTTTGTTCGTTGCTTATTTTGTTCATTGTTTTCTCATTTATATCTGTCCTATTCACATAATGCAACACTCGTAGTAGTAACTTTTTAGCTATAGAGTTGTTTCACCTTAGCCCTTGCGTACCTTAAACTTAGGGAGTCCGATGAGGCATGCACACTCAACAACGTCAGCTGCAGCGCGTTCTGGAATGCAAATAATTGCATCAATCATGGAAATATTAGTCAAAAGACATTCTCATGTTGTTAGCTCATGATATATTCATATGATTGAGCGAGACATGTAATTAGAACTCCTCGTCTCTCTGTGGCGTGGATGCTTCATACTTATCTACAAAGTTTCCTCTTGGTAGCATGGAAAGATTGAAATTATGCGTCCAGTCGCATCAAGCCACACCTTTATGCAATTAGCTAGTAGCTACCCCCCATATATAGGGCTTATCTTTCAAACAGGAATTTGTCACGCTCACGGGAAAACTTTGCTTCTTGTCAAGAAAACATGATGGTCCTCTACTCTACATGTTGTCACTTATCACTAAGTTGTTGAGATGCTTAAGTGGCTACATTGCATGATACTCAATGTGTCTTTTTTGGCAAGGCTATGAGAGATTATTCCATATCAGCATCACACATCCTTTGACTTACTTATCCCTCTTCGATTTATTTACTGGACTAGTGCTAGAGTCCTAGTGTAGCAGAAGCTCCAAATTGAGCCTTGTATTAAAGGATTATTCACATTTCATGTAGTGAGAACAAGAGGGAGGGGCTCACCAAGAAGTTTTATGGCTGCAGAAAGTGTCCCGCCGGTTGCAACCAGATCATCCACGACCACCACACGGTCGCCGGGCTCGACGGCTCCAACATGCATCTCCAAGCAATCCGTCCCATACTCGAGCGTATAATTCTCGGAAATCACCGCACCTTGATTAATTGTTTGTATAGCAAAATTAGCACAGTTTGGAAACTACTAGTAGTAACGATTTGTTTGTTTCCTTAATATGGTAACAACATTTGATGAAGCTATTCTGAATGAATGAAACTTTTCAGAAATCGACATGGTTAATGTGCTCAGAGATTCAGTATGCATTGGTACTCCTCGCAGCACATCATTTGATACCAACACCTATGGATTTATATTACCTGGGAGTTTGCCGGGTTTGCGCAGCGGTATGAATTTGGCCCCGATGGCCAACGCGATCGCGGGGCCAAATATGAATCCTCTTGCTTCAATGCCTAGTAGCAGCAACATGAAATATAGTGAGACGTACAGGTCAGGGAAGCATACAGAATTACAGATACTGCAGGGATAACCACGAAATACATGCAGCCGGCGGCCATCATTCATTGTTCGCCGTATATACAGCATGGCTAGGGTACGTGTACGTAATCACGTCACGGTGGCATTAGGTGCTGACATAAGCCAGGCGCAGCAAACAGCGGAGTTAACCAGATCGCTGTGCTCTTGTACCAGCAGGGGTACCGAGCCACGCCAGCAAGCGTACGCGCGAACGCGAGGACCGGCGGGACGACACCGCATGTGCGCGATCGACCTCGGCCGTCCGATGAGGTGACCACGGTCCCCGCGCGATCTCCCCCCAATCGCCCGCCGGCTACATGCACGCCCCCTGTGACCCGGGCATTCAACGCGTACAGGTACAGGCGATGCCGCTGGCCCGGCCCGGTCACCGCGGGCCGTACAAGTGGCGCGCCGGGCCGGTGGCGCGGTGGTGATGACCTGATCGCCGGCAGAGCGGCGCGGGGGAGACAAAGAGAGCCCGAAGACGCCGCTAGTAGCAGCAGGCCGGCGCCCGGCGGCGGTATATTCCACAGCACCGGCGCACCGGGCCAACGGCGCGCTCTCAGCGGCATTAAAGAAAGACGCACGGGCCGGCACCAGAGCGCACGCGCGTGCGTGGACGGCACATGGCTCCTGCCTGCACTGCATGATTGACTAGAGAGCGGATAAGGGTGGAGTAATTTCTTTACCTGCGACGGCCGCGATGCCCATGCCGCGGTAGCGCTCCACGAACAAGTCCACGGCGTCCTTGAACACGCCCGGCCGCAGCAGCAGCGCCGTGATGTCGTTGAACATGATCCCTGCGCGCGCGGCACCAACGACCGGCCGACCAGACGAGAGCACGTCAGACAGGAACACAGGAGGGTTATGGTTAGTTAGTAGTAGTAATGGTTTCGCACGGGGATGGACGGACGGACCTGGCTTGGGGAAGTGCGGGACGACGCGGATGGCGTCGGAAATGCCCTGGAGCCGCGGGTCGGCGGCGCCCTTCTTGGCCGGCGCCTGCGCCTCCGCCACCTTGCCGCCGCCCTCGCTGCCGCTGGTGCCCTGCTCCCCCATGCCCGTGACGCCGACGCTCGATGCTTGCTTTGCTTTGCTTCGTCGTTTGATCTTCCTTCCTCTGAGTAGTGAGTAGTGGTGGCTAGGGAGAAAGGTGTGCGCGTGTGTGTATAAATAAACACGAGCAGAGGAGACGGGCGGAGGCGCCGGGTGGACGTAGCCGGGAGGGAGGCAGTGTGAGAGCGTAGGGAGGGGTAGTTTTTATTATCCTTGGAAACCAGCCGGTATGCAGGACCACCTGTGCCGTGTTTGCGTAGAGAAGGAGGGCTCGGCTCGGCGCTCGCTCACCGGACAGTGGCCAACCTCTCCCCGGTTCATGAATGGTGACCCGGTGGGGCGTTGGCCGTTCCAGCCACGGGAGGGGAGATCACTCTCCCAGCACAAGTTTTACCACTTCGCTTCGAGGACCGCCAGCGGCTGCTGATCGAGACGTGTTTCACCTCTTTACCGCGTCCGGTTCGTATTCTTTTTTTATAGTTTTTATTACACGGCACGCGCTTTCCTTTGCCTTTGCGCATCGGAGTAAATTGCAGAAAACCACCTTTCTTCTTCTCTTTCATTGTTGGCTCAACCAGCGATTGACTGGATCTCATTGTTCCATTGTTTCTGATATGATATAGCCCACGGTTCATGCCGAGTGATGACCGACAAGATTTCTAGTGGCGGTTTCTGCGGTTGACAAAGCAAAACTGAAAACAGTTAAAAATATGTAGAAACTAAACTATTTCCAAATTTTGTGATTTTTTTCAAAGATGCAATTAAGGATGTAGTAGACGTGTGTTTATCAAACAATGATGTATACTAAACATGTGATTGACTAAAAAATGCGGACAAAAAGCTCGGTAAACACTAAACGGATCATATGCGAACATATTCCATGCACCAGTCCAATTTATGCACCGGTTGCACCCCTTCTAGTTGAGCCATTGGTTGTGAACCTGAGGGAGAGGATCAAGCCAAAAGATGAGTTGCTCGCATGTTTGCAAAGTAGTCCTTCTATTTCCGCAATCCTTTGTCTGTTTTTTAAAATGAAACTTAATATGAAGGGCATCTCTTAGTAAATTTAATGAAGCACTATTGCAATTTTTGTAAATGTTTCGTCGATGCTTTTACGTTTTTTAACACATATCCCATATTGGGCTTGTCTCGAACGTCTCGTCAAAACAAAAATGCTGGTCAAACCAGATTCAAATCCGAGCATGTGGTTCAAAAATATAAGAATCTTGTTGTGTTTGGAGATGGAAATAAAAACATGGATTTGATTATGGGATAGGGCAAACTGTGGAATGTGGGTTGATTATCATAAAGTATGAGCATGTTCACAAACATGCCAACGATCCATCTTGTGTCCCTCAGATTTGTATCCAACGGTCCCAAAAACTTGGTGCACAGGTTCTTCCGTTTCACTAGATTACTATTGATGGAACATGTCCATTATATATAGTTCAAGTCCTAGACTTGACCTGCATGGTTGTATTTTTCTGCATTTATTTTAGGCTTTCGGTGCTATTTCTTCAACGGTATGGCGTACCCCTCAACTACGAGGCGTCTATAGAGACTACATCAATCCCAAGATTTGTCGATTCATTATCTCAAAGGTGTTCATATGGATAGGGCATGCAAGTGATCATACAGATGTGTGTGTGTGTGTGTGTGTGTTCGGAAGGGTCTGTGTATGCACTATATGTTTTTTTCAAATACACTAAAGGAATCACATAACAATATTGTCCATACATTTTTTTTCTTATCGATGCTTTTTAGGGTGTAGCAGACCTACTTTTGTTGAATCTTTTTTACTCAAACACATGCAAAAAAAATCCACGGGTCAGAAAATTCTGTCAATTGCGCGGTAGAATATGGTATCTTTATACACGCTTCGCCTCACCTAGATGCCACGATCAAGGGAAACCCGGACACCATCATCATCAGAGTTCCCTCGCCTCCACCGACCGCTCCGCGTAGCGGGACGGAAAGGAACCCCGGGATCTTGTCCCGCGTCCATCCAATAGTCTAGTTTGTTTCAATTACAGTATTTGCTTGTCCATGGATTTGGCTTCGACGACGGCGATGGCGGTGGAGAATATGGTTCCTCCTGATCTTCCTCTGATGCGATGTCTCTCTCTGATGTTGGTATTGGATCTGAGAGGCAGTGTCTACATTGTTTGGATTCTTTCAGATTTGGGCGAACACTTTGTGTGTATTGGTCGTGGCGTCGGGGTGGTGATGCGGAGTCCCAAACGTAGCATCGAGCATGGCTCACAACGCATGGTGTGTGGCTCGGGTGGATCTTCCTGGATTTGATTGGTTTTGGCTTCTGGTGGACCTGTCTGGATTCGACCAATACTCGTAGTCTTTTGAGTATTTGAAGGTCCTCTTCGACGTTTTTTTTCTCCAAGGCAGGGATTTGATATGTAGATCGTGGCCGTCGACTCCTTGTGATCTACATCAATGA
Organism: Triticum aestivum; assembly: GCF_018294505.1. Lineage (NCBI taxonomy): Eukaryota > Viridiplantae > Streptophyta > Magnoliopsida > Poales > Poaceae > Triticum > Triticum aestivum. The sequence goes on along the minus strand of NC_057797.1, from coordinate 606,178,668 downwards.
CTTTTCGGCTGAGCGGTTTCTATAAACTCCTGGGTTGAAACAGTGGCCTAAGGCGACAATGAGCTTTACTCATGGCGTGCCGTCAACGAATGCAGGAGGAAGAAGACTTCAGGACCCTCAAGGATTTGGATATATTTTTCTTTTTGTAAGAGTGTGTTTGAAGACATATTATACTTAATATATGGTCTTAGTCCTTTCCAAAAAAGAAAAGAAATGTTAGAAGTTGGTGTTGTGTGTTTCTCTGTAATAAGCACGAAGAAGGAAGAGTGAGAGATCCGTAAAAATAAACAAACGACGTGGGGCTCAACTTGGTTGCAACAATTTCATTAGACGTCGGAGGGTAAGACCTGCCTGCCGCCGCTAGAAGACCTAGTTGTCCGTAGCTTCTCCAACCTTCTTGCCACCGGGCATCGCCAACTGCGATGGACAGGATATGTCCATATGGGAGTTTGATGCAGCGGGTTTTGGCCAACTGTGATGGTGCTTCTGGACTGTGGTGCCAACCGCGACGTTGCATGTGTTGATGGCATCCGAGGGTCCCTAGAGACTTTGTCCCAGATGGCGATGAGCTGAATGTCTAGCCCGGATTTGGTGTACAGCGGTGTGTGCATTTTGGTGTAGGCTGTTTTTAGGGAGTCTTTATGTCTTGACTGGGGCGGCGAGACGTCTCCTTAGCTCAACCAAATGAACTAAAATTTTAGAATTCACATTACCTTTGAAATTTCAGTCCATTTGATTGAACTAAAGCAGGGTCGAAGGATACCCTAGAGGTTCTAAATTTGCATGCCCAGTGTTCTTCCGTGGGATGGTGATTTGTTACGTTGATTGCGGTTGTCGATGTCTTTCGATACACATTGATGACTTTCCGGACACTGCTTGTATAAACACCCAGGCGGAGACTTAGAGGCGGTATTGAGCTTTGCTCGAGGCACGCCATTTATGGATGCGGGAGGAAGAAGATTCTGACACGCCTAAGAATTTTAACATAATTTCCAAGGACATTGACAATTAATATACTACAAGTTGAGCTCTTTTTTTTCTTGAGAAAATGTAATAAAGAAAAGAAACAGCGCGGTGGTTTTCACCTGCCGAGAGGTACGTACCGACACGTACTGGCTGGGAAGAAGAAATGTCGTCACGCGCAGCATCACGGTCGGGGAGATCGACGGGTATGCGCGGGCACAGGGAGGAGATCCGTCCGGGTACGCTCGAACAGTGGCACGCGCACGTCCACCAGCGGCACGCAGCACACGGCGGATTCCGCAGCGCCAGCATCACGTCTTTTCGCATTGAATTATCATGTGATCTCCCCGCCCCACCCTGCGACCTGCCTGTACCTTACCTACAAGCACTAGTCTGTCCCGTCCAGTACGCTCGCTCGACGACGCCGCGAACCGGCTGGCTGCCTCCTGCCTGCCCGCGCCGAACGTCACTGTGCCCTCGCTCAGCTTGCACAGCGGCTGCCACTGCATGCATGCGCATGCGCCCATGGCTACGCGCGCGCGCGCGGCCGTAGGCACGCTGTTGGCCGGCCGGCCGGCTATTAGACGTAGGATTTGTGGGAATTGGCTTAACCATCTAGGGATGGCCTATCACATATACTTATAATAATACATGATACCTATTACACAGTTGGGCTATGTTACAAAGTCTAACACCCTCCCTCAATTTCAACTCACTCCTGATGCATCTAGGAGGTTGAGATTGCGCCTACAGACCTCAAACATGGGAGAAGGTAGAGGCTTGGTGAAGATGTCGGCAAGTTGATCCTTTAAGAAGATAAACTTGATCTGTAGTAGCTTCTGTGCAACACGTTCCCTCACAAAATGATAGTCAATCTCAATGTGATTGGTTCGTGCATGGAACACCGGGTTTGTCGAAAGAAACGTAGCACCGATGTTGTCACACCAAAGAACTGAAGGATGTGACTGGGAGATTCCCAGCTCTCGAAGCAAAGACTCAATCCAGATAAGCTCAGCAGTCGCATTGGCAACTGCTTTGTACTCAGCCTCTGTGCTGCTGCGAGAAACAGTGGCTTGCTTGCGCACACTCCAGGCGATCAAATTAGGACCCAGAAATACAACATGTCCCCCCGTGGATCGCCTGTCATCTGGACACCCAGCCCAATCAGCATCTGAGAATGCAGAGAGAACAGTAGAGGAACTAGGTCGCAGATGAAGACCATAGGAGACAGTGAGACGCACATAACGAAGAATGCGCTTCACAGCAGACCAGTGCACATCTGTAGGAGCATGAAGATACTGACATACCCTGTTAACCGTAAATGAAAGATCAGGACGGGTGATAGTCAGATACTGCAAGCCACCAACAATACTCTGATACTCCGTAGCATCCGTAGAAGAAAGAGGAGAACCAGCAGTGGCCGAGAGCTTATCCGTAAAGGACATGGGCGTGGGTGACGGCTTACACTTGAGCATACCAGCACGGCGCAAGAGATCAAGGGAGTACTTTTTCTGGGTGAGAGCCAAGCTGCCACGAGACTGATGTGCAACCTCAATGCCTAGAAAGAAGTGTAGCTGTCCCAAGTCTTTAACCGCAAAATCTCTGCCAAGAGTAGTCACAAGAGCATCAACAGCCGTGACAGAAGAACTGACCAGAATAATATCATCCACGTACACAAGCAAATACACAGTCAGACTGGGACGCTGAAATAAGAACAGCAAACTGTCAGCTGTCGACGGAACGAATCCATGAGTACGAAGAGCCGAAGCAAGACGAGCATGCCAGGCACGAGGTGCCTGTTTCAGTCCATAGAGCGCCTTCGTCAGACGACAAAGATGATGAGGCTGATCTGGATCAACAAACCCTGGTGGCTGCCGCATGTAAACCTCCTCTTCAAGCAACCCATGGAGAAAATCATTCTGCACATCAAGCTGTCGAAGAGACCAACCACGAGAGACTGCAAGAGACAAAAGAAGCCGAATGGTAGTAGGTTTAACAACCGGGCTGAATGTGTCCTCGTAGTCCAGACCCTGTCGCTGCTTAAACCCTCTAGCCACGAGACGCGCCTTGTAGCGCTCAATAGACCCGTCCGCATGTCTCTTGACTTTGAAAACCCACTTCGAATCAATAACGTTGACACGAGGCAGAGGAGGAACCAATGTCCATGTCTTATTATGAAGAAGAGCGTTGTACTCTTGCTCCATAGCTGCCCGCCAGTGAGGAATACTCATAGCAACCTCATAGTGGCGTGGTTCATCAGTGGGATCTGCAACAGTATGAGCAAGACAGGCAGCCAAATATGTGACAGTACCATCATGACGTTGCTTGGGCTTGACAATACCGCTGCGGCTTCAAGTATGCGGGCGTTGCAGTGCAACGGGAACGGGATCCGGCGGCGCCAACATGGGAGAGGATGACGGCAGAGCGGGCGACGGGAGCCCAGGCGAGGGCTCAGGCGAGTCGTCGGTAGGCCCAGCCGACCCAGGCGAAAGGGGCGGCAGGGACATACGAGCGGTCGAAGAAGGCGACGACGGAGGCGAGTCCAGGCGTGGAGGCGGGGACGGAGGCCGCTCGAGCCGCCTAGGGGAGAGCGGCGGGGTCATGGGCCGCGCCTCAACTGTCGTGGACCGTGCCTCGAATGACACCGGCCCAGTGTCGGAGACCAGCGCCGGTCCAGTTGCATGGACGGGCACGGCGCCAGAGGCGGGGTCGACGACGGGTGCATGCACGTGCACTGACCGGTCAACATGCGCGACGGGAGTTGTATCCGGAAGAAGTTCCAGGCGAGCACCACGTCCAACACCTGCACCATGGTTAGGTAACAACACAGGCGAATATGCAACATCTTCAAATTGGCCAAGCATAAGAGGAGATGAATGCATAGATGGTGGTGTGGAAGGTTGCTGCGGCATGGAGGAAAAGGGGAAGACGTTCTCATCAAAGACAACATCACGAGATATATAGACACGATTTGTTGGCACATGAAGGCACTTGTAGCCTTTATGAAGAGAGCTATAACCTAGAAACACACATTTCTTAGACTGAAATTCAAGCTTTCTAGAATTATAGGGACGAAGATGAGGCCAACACGCACACCCGAACACCTTAAAGAAGGTATAATCAGGAATTTCATGTAGAAGGAGCTCAATAGGAGTTTTCATATTAATGGTACGCGTAGGTAGACGGTTAATAAGAAAACATGTTGTAGCAAAGGCGTCACTCCAAAAACGAAAAGGTACAGACGCATGAGCCAGGAGGGTGAGTCCGGTCTCAACTATATGTCGATGCTTGCGCTCAACAGGGCCGTTCTGCTGATGTGTATGAGGACATGATAAACGATGAGAGATCCCAAGCTTATTAAAGAAAGCATTGAGGTTGCGATATTCGCCCCCCCCC
>NC_057797.1:606165022-606174071 GCF_018294505.1 Triticum aestivum | reverse complement strand
AGACTGGACATGAATAATCTTATGCTTGAGAAGACGTTCTACATGCACTTGAAACTGAATGAATATATCAAACACATCAGATTTGCGCTTAAGAAGATAAAGCCAGGTAAACCGACTATCGGCATCAATAAATCTAACATAATAGTTGTGACCACTCACAGAAGTTTGAGAGGGACCCCACACATCAGAGAACACAAGTTCAAGAGGACTCGTTACTTGACGAGTAGAAGAAACAAATGGTAACTGATGACTTTTGCCTTATTGACAGGCATCACACACGGACATCTCCTTATTACTAGACTCAATAGGCAGCTCATGACGGTGAAGTATATGACGAACTATGGGAGTGGCAGGGTGACCAAGGCGAGAGTGCCACTTGGACGGCGACACACGAACACCACTGAAGACGCGTGGGGCGGATGAATCCTCCAAGCGGTATAAGCCATGGCTGAGACGACCACTAAGCAGAATTTTCCGGGTGGCTCGATCCTTAACAAAAAGATCAAACGGGTGAAATTCACATAGGACATTGTTATCACGAGTGAGTTTGGGAACAGATAACAGATTAAGAGTCACTGAGGGGACCCGTAAAATATTACGAAGATGAAGCTGCCTAGATGGATGACTAGTTAAGAGAGATGCTTGACCAACGTGAGAGATGGGCATACCTACACCGTTGGCGGTGTGAACCTTGTCGGGACCGTAATATGGCTGATGGGTGGACAGCTTGGTGAGCTCATTCGTCATATGATCCGTGGCGTCAGTGTCCATATACCATGCAGGATCAATCGGATATGACGATGTATAGCCGGGGTCGACGCGTGTATCCTTGCTCTTGGCCGCAACATGAGGAGCAGGAGGGCCAGAGTCCGCCATGGAAAACTGTCGCTCATTACCTTTTCCATCGTTGCCAATACCCAGGAAGCTCCTCTGAAACCTCTTGTGGCACCTGGAGGCGACATGCCTCTCACGCCCGCAAAGCTGACAGCGTACAGGGCCTCCGCCCGAGGATGGCGCTGGCGGGTTGGTGACGCGGGCAGGCGACGAAGACGCAGTGGAGCGCTGGCCACGCGAGGCCCAGAAGGCCGCGGGCTGGTCGGCGATGGAGTTGGTGGAGCGGCGAGCTTCGATGCGTTGCTCGGTGAAGAGCAGCCGGGAGAAGAGTGAAGGAAATATGCCCTAGAGGCAATAATAAAGTTATTATTTATTTTCCTTATATCATGATAAATGTTTATTATTCATGCTAGAATTGTATTAACCGGAAACATAATACATGTGTGAATACATAGACAAACAGAGTGTCACTAGTATGCCTCTACTTGACTAGCTCGTTAATCAAAGATGGTTATGTTTCCTAACCATTGACAAAGAGTTGTTATTTGATTAACGGGATCACATCATTAGGTGAATGATCTGATTGACATGACCCATTTCATTAGCTTAGCACCCGATCGTTTAGTATGTTGCTATTGCTTTCTTCATGACTTATACATGTTCCTATGACTATGAGATTATGCAACTTCCGTTTGCCGGAGGAACACTTTGTGTGCTACCAAACGTCACAACATAACTGGGTGATTATAAAGGAGCTCTACAGGTGTCTCCAAAGGTACATGTTGGGTTGGCGTATTTCGAGATTAGGATTTGTCACTCCGATTGTCGGAGAGGTATCTCTGGGCCCTCTCGGTAATGCACATCACATAAGCCTTGCAAGCATTGCAACTAACGAGTTAGTTGCGGGATGATGTATTACAGAACGAGTAAAGAGACTTGCCGGTAACGAGATTGAACCAGGTATAGGATACCGACGATCGAATCTCGGGCAAGTAACATACCGATGACAAAGGGAACAACGTATGTTGTTATGCGGTCTGACCGATAAAAGATCTTCGTAGAATACGTAGGAACCAATATGGGCATCCAGGTCCCGCTATTGGTTATTGACCGGAGACGTGTCTTGGTCATGTCTACATTGTTCTCGAACCCGTAGGGTCCGCACGCTTAAGGTTTCGATGATAGTTATATTATGAGTTTATGTGTTCTGATGTACTGAAGGTTGTTCGGAGTCCCGGATGTGATCACGGACATGACGAGGAGTCTCGAAATGGTCGAGACATAAAGATTGATATATTGGAAGCCTATGTTTGGATATCGGAAGTGTTCCCGGTGAAATCGTGATTTTACCGGATTACCGGGAGGTTACCGGAACCCCCCCGGGAGGTATATGGGCCTTAGTGGAAGAGAGGAGAGGTGGCCAGAGATGGGCCGCGCGCCCCTCCCCCCCTTGGTCCGAATAGGACAAGGAGAGGGGGCTGGCCCCCCCTTCCTCCTCTCTCTCCTCTTTCCCCCCTCCGTGAATCCTATTTCAACTAGGAAAGGGGGGGAGTCCTACTCCCGGAGGGAGTAGGACTCCTCCTGGCACGCCTCCTCTTGGCCGGCCGGCCCCCCCTTTGAACCTTTATATACGGAGGCAAGGGGCACCCCTAAGGACATAAGTTGATCCACGTGATCATATTCTTAGCCGTGTGCGGTGCCCCCCTTCCACCATAGTCCTCGATAATATTGTAGCGGTGCTTAGGCGAAGCCCTGTGACAGTGGTGCATCAAGATCGTCACCACGCCGTCGTGCTAACGGAACTCTTCCCCGACACTTTGCTGGATCGGAGTCCGGGGATCGTCATCGAGCTGAACGTGTGCTAGAACTCGGAGGTGCCGTAGTTTCGGTGCTTGATCGGTCGGGCCGTGAAGACGTACGACTACATCAACCAAGTTAACGCTTCCGTTGTCGATCTACAAGGGTAAATAGATCACACTCTCCCCTCTCGTTGCTATGCATCACCATGATCTTGCGTGTGCGTAGGAAAATCTTTGAAATTACTACGTTCCCCAACAGTGGCATCCGAGCCTAGGTTTTATATGTTGATGTTATATGCACGAGTAGAACACAAGTGAGTTGTGGGCGATATAAGTCATACTGCTTACCAGCATGTCATACTTTGGTTCGGCGGTATTGTTGGACGAAGCGGCCTGGACCGACATTACGCGTACGCTTACGGGAGACCAGTTCTCCCGACGTGCTTTGCACATAGGTGGCTTGCGGGTGACAGTTTCTCCAACTTTAGTTGAATCGAGTGTGGCTACGCCCGGTCCTTGTGAAGGTTAAAACAGCACCAACTTGACAAACTATCGTTGTGGTTTTGAAGCGTAGGTAAGATTTGTTTTTGCTTAAGCCCGTAGCAGCCACGTAAAACATGCAACAACAAAGTAGAGGACGTCTAACTTGTTTTTGCAGGGCATGTTGTGATGTGATATGGTCAAGACATGATGCTAAATTTTATTGTATGAGATGATCATGTTTTGTAACCGAGTTATCGGCAACTGGCAGGAGCCATATGGTTGTCGCTTTATTGTATGCAATGCAATCACGTTGTAATGCTTTACTTTATCACTAAGCGGTAGCGATAGTCGTGGAAGCATAAGATTGGCGAGACGACAATGATGCTACGATGGAGATCAAGGTGTCGCGCCGGTGACGATGGTGATCATGACGGTGCTTTGGAGATGGAGATCACAAGCACAAGATGATGATGGCCATATCATATCACTTATATTGATTGCATGTGATGTTTATCTTTTATGCATCTTATCTTGCTTTGATTGACGGTAGCATTATAAGATGATCTCTCACTAATTATCAAGAAGTGTTCTCCCTGAGTATGCACCGTTGCGAAAGTTCTTCGTGCTGAGACACCACATGATGATCGGGTGTGATAGGCTCTACGTTCAAATACAACGGGTGCAAAACAGTTGCACACGCGGAATACTCAGGTTATACTTGACGAGCCAAGCATATACAGATATGGCCTCGGAACACGGAGACCGAAAGGTCAAGCATGAATCATATAGCAGATATGATCAACATAGCGATGTTCACCAATGAAACTACTCCATCTCACGTGATGATCGGACATGGTTTAGTTGATTTGGATCACGTAATCACTTAGAGGATTAGAGGGATGTCTATGTAAGTGGGAGTTCTTTAAGTAATATGATTAATTGAACTTAAATTTATCATGAACTTAGTCCTGGTAGTATTTTGCAAATTATGTTGTAGATCAATAGCTCGCATTGTTGCTTCCCTGTGTTTATTTTGATATGTTCCTAGAGAAAATTGTGTTGAAAGATGTTAGTAGCAATGATGCGGATTGGATCCGTGATCTGAGGTTTATCCTCATTGCTTCACAGAAGAATTATGTCCTTGATGCACCGCTAGGTGACGGACCTATTGCAGGAGCAGATGCAGACGTTATGAACGTTTGGCAAGCTCAATATGATGACTACTTGATAGTTTAGTGCACCATGCTTAATGGCTTAGAATCGGGACTTCAAAGACGTTTTGAACGTCATGGAGCATATGAGATGTTCCAGGAGTTGAAGTTAATATTTCAAGCAAATACCCGAGTTGAGAGATATGAAGTCTCCAACAAGTTCTATAGCTAAAAGATGGAGGAGAATCTCTCAACTAGTGAGCATGTGCTCAGATTGTCTGAGTACTACAATTGCTTGAATCAAGTGGGAGTTAATCTTCCAGATAAGATAGTGATTGACAGAATTCTCTAGTCACCATCACCAAGTTAGTAGAGCTTCGTGATGAACTATGATATGCAAGGGATAACGGAAACGATTCCCAAGCTCTTCGTAATGCGGAAATTGATGAAGGTAGAAATTGAGAAAAACATCAAGTGTTGATGGTAGACAAGACCACTAGTTTTAAGAAAAGGTCAGAGGGAAGAAGGGGAACTTCAAGAAGAACAGCAAGCAAGTTGCTGCTCAAGTGAAGAAGCCCAAGTCTGGTCCTAAGCCTGAGACTAAGTGTTTCTACTGCAAAGGGACTGGTCACTGGAAGCGGAACTACCCCAAGTGATTGGCAGATAAGAAGGATGGGAAAGTAAACATAAGTATATTTGATATACATGTTATTGATGTGTACTTTACTAGTGTTTATAACAACCCCTCAGTATTTGATACTAGTTCAGTTGCTAAGATTAGTAACTCGAAACGGGAGTTGCAGAATAAACAGAGACTAGTTAAAGGTGAAGTGACGATGAGTGTTGGAAGTGGTTCCAAGATTGATATGATCATCATCGCACACTCCCTATACTTTCAGGATTAGTGTTGAACCTGAATAAGTGTTATTTGGTGTTTGCATTGAGCATGAATATGATTTGATCATGTTTATTGTAATACGGTTATTCATCTAAGTAAGAGAATAAATTGTTGTTCTGTTTACATGAATAAAACCTTATATGGTTACACACCCAATGAAAATAGTTCGTTGGATCTTGATCGTAGTGATACACATAATCATAATATTGAAACCAAAAAATGCAAAGTTAATAATGATAGTGCAACTTATTTGTGGCACTGCCGTTTAGGTCATATTAGTGTAAAGCGCATGAAGAAACTCCATGCTAATGGGTTTTTGGAATCACTTGATTATGAATCAGTTGATGCTTGCGAACCATGCCTCATGGGCAAGATGACTAAAACGCCGTTATCCGGAACTATGGAGCGAGCAACTGACTTATTGGAAATAATACATACTGATGTATGACATCCAATGAGTGTTAAGGCTCGTGGCGGGTATCATTATTTTCTGACCTTCACAGATGATTTGAGCAGATATGGGTATATCTACTTAATGAAACACAAGTCTGAAATATTTGAAAAGTTCAAAAAATTTCAGAGTGAAGTGAAGAATCATCGTAACAAGAAAATAAAAGTTTCTACGATATGATCGCAGAGGTAAAATATTTGAGTTACGAGTCTGGCCTTCAGTTAAAACAATGTGAAACAGTTTCACTACTCATGCCACCTGGAACACCACAGCATAATGGTGTGTCCGAACATCATATCCGTACTTTATTAGATATGGTGCGATCTATGATGTCTCTTACCGATCTACCAATATCATTTTGGGGTTATGCATTAAAGACAGTTGCATTCACGTTAAATAGGGCACCATCAAAATCCGTTGAGACGACGCCTTATGAACTGTGGTTTGGCAAGAAACCAAAGTTGTCGTTTCTGAAAGTTTGGGGTTGCGATGCTTATGTGAAAAAGCTTCAACCTGATAAGCTCGGACCCAAATCGGAAAAATGTGTCTTCATAGGATATCCAAAGGAAACTATTGGATACACCTTCTATCATAGATCCGAAGGCAAGACTTTTGTTGCTAAATTCGGAAACTTTTTGGAGAAGGAGTTTCTCTCGAAAGAAGTGAGTGGGAGGAAAGTAGAAAACTTGATAAGGTAATTGTACCTTCTCCTTTATTGGAAAGTAGTTCATCACAGAAATCTGTTCTTGTGACTACTACACCAATTAGTGAGGAAGCTAATGATGATGATCATGTAACTTTAGATCAAGTCACTACCGAATCTTGTAGGTAAACCAGAGTGAGATCCGCACCAGAGTGGTACGGTAATCCTGTTCTGGAAGTCATGTTACTAGACCATGATGAACTTGCGAACTATGAGGAACCGATGATGAGCACAGATTCCGCGAAATGGTTTGAGGCCATGAAATCTGAGATATGATCCATGTATGAGAACAAAGTATGGACTTTGATGGATTTGCCCGATGATCGGCAAGCCATAGAAAATAAATGGATCTTCAAGAGGAAGACGGACGCTGATAGTAGTGTTACTATCTACAAAGCTAGACTTGTCGAAAAAGGTTTTTGACAAAGTTCAAGGTGTTGACTACGATGAAATTTTCTCACTCGTAGCGATGCTTAAGTCTGTCCAAATGATGTTAGCAATTGCCGCATTTTTATGAAATCTGGCAAATGGATAAACAAAACTACATTCCTTAATGGATTTAAAGAAGAGTTGTATATGATGCAGCAGAAGGTTTTGTCAATGCTAAAGGTGCTAACAAAATATGCAAGCTCCAGCGATCCATCTATGGACTGGTGCAAGCATCTCGGAGTTGGAATATACGCTTTGATAAGTTGATCAAAGCATATAGTTTTATACAAACTTGCGGTGAAGCCTGTATTTACAAGAAAGTGAGTGGGAGCACTATAGCATTTCTGATAAGTATATGTGAATGACATATTGTTGATCGGAAATAATGTAGAATTATTCTGCAAAGCATAAAGGAGTGTTTCAAAGGAGTTTTTTCAAAGAAAGACCTCGGTGAAGCTACTTACATATTGAGCATCAAGATCTATAGAGATAGATCAAGACGCTTGATAAGTTTTTCAATGAGTACATACCTTGACAAGATTTTGAAGTAGTTCAAAATGGAACAGTCAAAGAAAGAGTTCTTGCCTGTGTAACATGGTGTGAAATTGAGTAAGACTCAAAAACCCGACCACGGCAGAAGATAGAAAGGGAATGAAAGTCATTCCCTATGGCTTGGCCATAGGTTCTATGAAGTATGCCATGCTGTGTACCAGATCTATTGTATATCCTACACTGATTTTGGCAAGGGAGTACAATAGTGATCTAGGAGTAGATCACTGGACAACGGTCAAAATTATCCTTAATAGAATAAGGATATGTTTCTCGATTATGAACGTGACAAAAATGTTTGTCGTAAAGGGTTACATCGATGCAAGTTTTGACACTGATCCAGATGACTCTAAGTCTCAATCTGGATACATATTGAAAGTGGGAGCAATTAGCTGGAGTAGCTCTGTGCAGAGCATTGTTGACATAGAAATTTGCAAAATATATACGGATCTGAATATGGCAGACCCGTTGACTAAACTTCTCTCACAAACAAAACATGATCACACCTTAGTACTCTTTGGGTGTTAATCACATAGCGATGTGAACTAGATTACTGACTCTAGTAAACTCTTTGGGTGTTAATCACATAGCGATGTGAACTAGATTACTGACTCTAGTAAACCCTTTGGGTGTTGGTCACATATCAATGTGAACTATGGGTGTTATCCACATAAAGATGTGAACCATTGATGTTAAATCACATGGCGATGTGATCTAGATTATCGACTCTAGTGCAAGTGGGAGACTGAAGGAAATCTGCCCTAGAGGCAATAATAAAGTTATTATTTATTTTCCTTATATCATGATAAATGTTTATTATTCATGCTAGAATTGTATTAACCGGAAACATAATACATGTGTGAATACATAGACAAACAAAGTGTCACTAGTATGCCTCTACTTGACTAGCTCGTTAATCAAAGATGGTTATGTTTCCTAACCATTGACAAAGAGTTGTTATTTGATTAACGGGATCACATCATTAGGTGAATGATCTGATTGACATGACCCATTTCATTAGCTTAGCACCCGATCATTTAGTATGTTGCTATTGCTTTCTTCATGACTTATACATGTTCCTATGACTATGAGATTATGCAACTCCCGTTTGCCGGAGGAACACTTTGTGTGCTACCAAACGTCACAACGTAACTGGGTGATTATAAAGGAGCTCTACAGGTGTCTCCAAAGGTACATGTTGGGTTGGCGTATTTCGAGATTAGGATTTGTCACTTCGATTGTCGGAGAGGTATCTCTGGACCCTCTCGGTAATGCACATCACATAAGCCTTGCAAGCATTGCAACTAACGAGTTAGTTGCGGGATGATGTATTACAGAACGAGTAAAGAGACTTGCCGGTAACGAGATTGAACTAGGTATAGGATACCAACGATCGAATCTCGGGCAAGTAACATACCGATGACAAAGGGAACAACGTATGTTGTTATGCGGTCTGACCGATAAAAGATCTTCGTAGAATATGTAGGAACCAATATGGGCATCCAGGTCCCGCTATTGGTTATTGACCGGAGACGTGTCTCGGTCATGTCTACATTGTTCTCGAACCCATAGGGTCTGCACGCTTAAGGTTTCGATGACAGTTGTATTATGAGTTTATGCGTTTTGATGTACCGAAGGTTGTTCGGAGTCCCGGATGTGATCACGGACATGACGAGGAGTCTCAAAATGGTCGAGACATAAGGATTGATATATTGGAAGCCTATGTTTGGATATCGGAAGTGTTCCGGGTGA
>NC_057797.1:606086552-606164299 GCF_018294505.1 Triticum aestivum | reverse complement strand
CCCCTTTGAACCTTTATATACGGAGGCAAGGGGCACCCCTAAGGACATAAGTTGATCCACGTGATCATATTCTTAGCCGTGTGCGGTGCCCCCTTCCACCATAGTCCTCGATAATATTGTAGCGGTGCTTAGGCGAAGCCCTGTGACAGTGGTACATCAAGATCGTCACCACGCCGTCGTGCTAACGGAACTCTTCCCCGACACTTTGCTGGATCGGAGTCCGGGGATCGTCATCCAGCTGAACGTGTGCTAGAACTCGGAGGTGCCGTAGTTTCGGTGCTTGATCGGTCGGGTCGTGAAGACGTACGACTACATCAACCAAGTTAACGCTTCCGTTGTCGATCTACAAGGGTACGTAGATCACACTCTCCCCTCTCGTTGCTATGCATCACCATGATCTTGCGTGTGCGTAGGAAAATCTTTGAAATTACTACGTTCCCCAACAAAGAGCTCGTGCGGCGAAAGTGGCGGCTTGGCGTTGTGGACGGCTTCGGCAAGGTTGTCGTAGTCAGCATCAAGGCGCTTAATCACATAGCCGGCGAACTCCTCATCACTCAATGGTCGACCGATCGAGGTCAATGTATCCGCCAGGACGTTGAGTTTGTTGAAGTATGTTGTGGCCGAGGAGTCCAGTTTTTTGACATCATCAAGCTTGCTGCGAAGAGCCATCACGTGAGCAGCGGAGGTCTGGGCAAACGCATGTTCCAGAGTCGTCCACGCATCCAAGGAGGAGGCAGCAAAGAGACAAAGGCCAGCGACCCCGTCTCCAAGGGAACCCTGGATGGCGAAGAGGATCGCTTGGTCCTGTTGCACCCACAGACGGTGCGCCGGGTTGATGGCCGGGCCGTGGACAGTGTGAAGGACCTGCGGCGGACACGGCAGAGAGCCGTCGACATAGCCAAGGAGGGAGCGGCTGTGGAGCAGCGGTAGAACCTTGACGTGCCAAAACATGTAGTTGTCCGGCGTGAGACGAGTCGTGATGAGGTTGTCGAAGTGGAACGGCCCGGAGTTCAGGGCAGCGTCGGTGGCAGCTACCGCGGAGACCGCCGGGGCTGGGGGTGTCACACCCGCACGCTGATCGTCAGAGCCCCCCGAGGCCGCCGGCATGATGGCGAGTGTCGGGGACGAGCCAGCGGTAGCCGCCGGTGGCGCGAACATCGCGGCGGGGGAGGCCGCCACGGTCGACGGCACAGGAGACGGCGGGATCGGGGCGGAAAACAGCGAACCCACCGCCGCGGTGCCAAAGAAGTGCGGCGTCGGCGAGGCACCAATGCGGGCAAGAAGATTCAGCAGGGCGGCCAGCGAGGCGGGTATGGTCCCGGAGCTGGCAGAGTTGGAGGCGGAAGCAGTCATTGCAGCGGCGACGGCGGCAGCCCTAGGGTTTGGGGCGCGGCGGCGGCGGTGGCTGAGACGGAGATGGAGTAGGTCCTAGGTTTAGGCTGATACCATATTAGACGTAGGATTTGTGGGAACTAGCTCAACCCTCTAAAGATGACCTATCATATATATTTATAATAATACATGATACATATTACACAGTTGGGCTACGTTACAAAGTGTAACACCGGCGAGGCAGGCTGATGGTGCACCGTCTAGAGGGGATTTTGGTGTCAGCGAGGCAGGCAGAGCGTATCCATCGGCGGCAGACGGCTATGAGTGAGATCCCGGGTATCGCGGCGGGCCCACCGTCGGCGCTCCCCGGCGCGTCCTTGGACTTGGAGCGCAGCGCACAGATTTCACCGCTCTGCCCTCCTCTTCGTTTTCGGGCGATCACTTCCATTCTCGGGTCGAAAGTGATGGGAACCAAAATGCCAAGAATCCGGTACTGCTACTACTAATCGGCCCGGGGCAAACGAATTGGACCCCAATAGCCAGCAACATTCGCTGTGTGGCATGGCAATTACGAATGTTTTTTATTGGACATTCTTCGAGAGCACGTGACAGTTTTTAAAAAAAACAAATGGCAGGTCTGCAAACAAATAATTTTGTTGCATTAATTACCATGTTTCCTTTCCTCACAAAAAAAAAAGAATTACCATGTTCGCTTGACAAAATTGCCATGCTCCCAACACATAAATTGCCGTGGAACACGTTTGTTTTGCCATGACGAATGTTTGCTAAGACCAACTCCATCGCACGACTCCAAACGGACGTCCGGTGGCCATGCGTCTAGCATGCGGCCGCATTTTTTGGATCCATCCTGTCTGCCACGGCAAAAAATGCCCATATATGCATATCAAAACAAGTTTGCACGTTCAAATATTAATTGTCTGAAAATAAAAATAATTTTACAACCCAATCGAAATTGTCTCTAATAAAATAGTTTTACAACCAAATCAAAATTGCCTTGAATGAACATGATGAACCAATACATCTATTGGTTGCCAATGTGACTCTACACGTGCTCGACCAAGTCATTTTAAAGATTTTGTGTGCTAATCACGCAGTTCACGATGAAATTGGACAAACTGTTCAAACGTGACCGGTTCTTGGTTGAGGGACTCAACATTTTCACCTTGATAATCAAATCCTTGGTCGAAGATCCTGTTATCACGCTCGTCCTCGACGATCATGTTGTGCATGATCACACAAGTAGTCATCACCTCCCAAAGCTTCCCTTCATCCCATGTCAGTGCAGGGTTTCGAACGATACCCTATCAGGATTGAAGCACACCAAAAACACGTTCCACATCCTTTCTAGCACTCTCTTGCATTTGGGAAAATCTCTTTCTCTTCTCATCTTGGGGGTTCGAGATTGTCTTCTCCAATCGACGGCCAAAACTACGACGAAAGCGTGGGCGTGGTGGCGACCATGTTGAGACGTGGTTTGGTATGGACGGTTGAGGGGTGCGCAGTAAGGAGGTGGCCGGAGAATAGTGACGACGCCGGCGGCGGGGTGGGGCGGGGACAGGGGCTGAAGGCGTTGAAAGCGAAGGGACTGCGAGTGTCCCCGACAGACGGGCCACGTGGGGACAAGGGTGTGCGTCGAGCCCGTTCGCGCGATGTCCGTTTCAACACAAACTCGACGCAAGTTTGGGCCGGGGATGGGTCGAAAACGGATAAAATCCGGACATTTGTCCGTTTAAAGTCGCGTGTTGGGCCGTGCTATTCGTCCGTTCTACCCCAAGCGAACGCACCTGGATAGGATAGAGCCGCGCGCTGGAGTTGGCCTAAATAGCATTATTCAAACGATTTATGGGAGAAAATAAAATTAATTCCACTTGGAACTCAATGATGGGGACGTGTTTGCTTTTTATATTGATCGTCAAAACAGTGGTAAAATCGGCACTGATAATTCAGAGGGAGGGCCAAAACGAACGAACCATGCGCTTACTTCGTTAGAAAGGAAGGGTTAATATCGCTAAAAGCGAGAAAAAAAAAGCAAAATACCAAGAGAGAGATCTCCGATTCGCAGAGCAAAAGAGAGACGGACAGCACAAGATCACAGGATCGGATTACACTACGTACACTCGTGCAGCTAGCTGTCCCGACGTTGTTTTTCCATGTATGTACGGATGCTACACTTCATCCTATAATGTAAGATATTTTTTTGACACTAATGTAGTGTCAGAAAACGTCTCAGGAATAGATCTGTCGCGCATGCACAACTGTCTTGTCTCGTGTGTGCACACGTTGCTTGGTTCCACCACACACATCTCTCTTTAAAATGCATACGGCTCTGATCAGTGTGGATTGATTCCACAGCCTCCACCGTAAATGTACACAGATTCAGATGATGTCATGTAGAGAAGGCGCTACAATTCTAACAACAGCGCTGCTATACACACGATGGTGTGTGGACGATTCCTGAACGACAAGGCAGATCAACTCATCCATGCACAACAGTAAAGTGAAGCAGACGGCTGGATTTGGCCGTCGTCTCCTTGTCGTGCACGCAGTATCGTCTTTACAGCAGTTTCGTCGTGGGCTTGCGATAAGGAGAGCCACTTAAGTATACTAGCTAGCTAGAAGGTGAGTGTGACGGTGTGAGTATACAAACCAGAAAAAGAACTCAAGTGTGAGTGAGAGAGATTGCGGAGGAGGTTGCGCGAGTGCTCGGATGCCAAAGTTGCAATCCGCAGACATATCCGAGCGCACTGACGGCTGGCTGCTCCGTCGCCGTCGCTGGTCGTCAGTTGAGACCGACCTCGTGTCCATCTCTTCCAGACCGTGACACCACCGGACCGGTGCATGTACTCCGCCCTCCGTGTCTGCGTCACGGCGCATGGGAGGGAGGGAGGGAGGGAGGGAGACTCGGCAAGGCAGGCAGGCAAAACGCCTTCCGTCGACACGTCCGCACGGCCTCCCGCTCTCCATCTCCAGCCGCCAAATGGAGCGGAGGCCTGACGATAACGCC
The DNA here is from genome assembly GCF_018294505.1 of Triticum aestivum. NCBI lineage: Eukaryota > Viridiplantae > Streptophyta > Magnoliopsida > Poales > Poaceae > Triticum > Triticum aestivum. The sequence continues at coordinate 606,159,942 of NC_057797.1, read as the reverse complement.
GCTGCTTACTGAAATACTCGTTTTTCCTTCTTTCGTTTAGGTCACGCTCCCAGATATTCTCTCTGGTCCTTTTTAGTTCGCATATAAGATTTGACTGAAGTCAAGCCTCATAAAATTTGATTAATTTTATAGAAAAAAATACCAACATTCACAATCTGAAATCAATATCAATAGATATGTCATGACTTAAAATTTCATATTGTATAACTTTAGCATGGCAGACGTTGATATTTTTTTATATAAATACGGTCAAACTTTGTGAAGTTTGACTTCAGAGAATTCTAATATGTAAAGTAAAAAAGACCGGAGGAAGTACCTATAGTATATGTTTCTTGACAGGTGAAGGCTGAGCTCGCGTTGAACGCCCTTTGGGAGGGCGCCGCACCGTTGTGAGTGCTCTTTCAGGTTACTTTATAGGGGCCCAAGGAGAAATGCGGCGTCAGTCCTGGTTTCTTCGGTACAAGTCATGTCCAACTACTGAAGTGTTTCTCGTCAACAAAGTCACGCGTCTAACTAACTGCTTCTTTCTAGAAGAAGGATCTGGATTTTCAGCGACCGACGCACCATACGCGCGCTGCATGCCTACCCACCACCAGGAGGAAGACCGGATCGGACCGCACCATGGTTGGGTCCGGTCAAGCAGACGAACGATTAAGAAAGAAAGAAAGCGCACGCACCGTCCTATGCACGCACCGGTCCTACGTAGTACTCCTACCACGCTCCCATAGCGTTAGAATGGTCCAGCGCAGAGCCACGACCAGTAGCCTCAGCTAGCTCCGTCCTTTTCTCCGGCGATCCTACGCCCCGGTGAGATCTCACCTCCCATACAACGAAAGCGTATCACAGTAGCCTAGTACCAGTACGCGCGCCTCCCTGTCAAAAGCCACCATGATTCGCCTCACGAAAGCCCTCGGGTTCCAGCAGTGTAAGTGACTGTCAGCATTGACTGATGACCCAGAGCAGTGCAGGAGGAGCTTAGCCACACACCTCGCCCGGCCACGCTTAGAGAGAGACAGAGAAAAATGAACCAATGCTCCAGAAAAGATGGAGCGGATGCCGTGCGGATATGGCCAATCGGTCGGCGGATCTGCTCCGCCGGGAGGATGTGGATAGATGCTGCCTGTACTGTACTGATCGGGCGGGCGGGCGAGAGATGGATGGCGATCTCGCGAAAGGGAGAGGCGGCAGGCACTGTGCCGGGAAACCGACGCCGGCCGTCGCGCACCGAGCCCTCCACTACCACTAGCCTATTAGGCCAACTCCACCGCACGACCCCAAACGGACATCCGGATTGGCCGGATTTTGTCCTTTTGGGGCGCCGATGGGTTCGCCCGTGTTCGCCTTTGTCAGATGGGTCGTGCGTGCGCGCACCGCGGCCGCACCCCAAATCATGTCCGGAATGGACGTGAATAAAACAAATATAAAAACTAGAATGAAATAACTAAAAAACTAAATAAAAGCATTTTAAAAAAACATAAAACAATATATAGGGGACGGCCACTTAAACGGCCCAGTTTGCACGCCCACTTAAAAGGCCCAGTTTACATAATTAACATATAAAACAAAATAAAAAAAAGCCTCCGCCTCCCGCGCGCTCTTGTCGCGCCGTGGCCGTCGCCATCTTCACTGGCCGCCGGTGTCGTCGTCGTCGCTGACGAGGTCGACGTAGTCCGGCGGCGTCCACAAATGGGCCGGAGGTGCGTGGTGGACGGGGGCGGGCTGGACGGCCTGCACCACCTCCTCCCGTGGCAAGGCCTCCCGCTCCGGTGACCGCGGCTGAGTGGGGCACCAGTTCACGCCCACGCCGGCGGACATCTCCGGAGCAGTGCAGGACCAGCACCACCCCTGGCCCAGCAGCTGCTGGAACGCGGCCGGCGGGTCCTCCCTCCTCTCGTCCTCCACGGCCACCATCTGGAGCTCCGGGAAGGCGACGTCCCATTGCCGCTCGTCGTGCGTGTACATGGAGTCGTCCATGACACGCCTGAGGAGACGGGCCTCCTCCTCCGCTGACATGCGAGGAGGTGGAGGGGGCGATGGAGATGGCGATGGCGATGGCGTGGGCATGACGCCGCGCACCCGCCTACGCCCGCGCTCCTGGGCGCGCCCCTGTCGTGGCCGCCGCGACCCCGTCGAGGTGCTGGCGAAGAAGGACGCGTGCCTGGTGTCGTGCTCGTCACGAAACCAGGTGTCCCACAGCGCGGAGTCGGGGGCGTACCTGGGGTCGTAGAAGAGGTCGTCGGGGAGGAGGCGGCGGCGGCGCTCGATCTCCTCTTCGCGCGCACGACCGCTCGTCGGGACCGGCGGGATCGGGACCCAGTCGGCGGACAGATGCCAGTTATTGGGGAGATGGGCGTCGCTCCAGGGGAGCGGAGTCCTCGTCTCCCAATAACGGCGGCACACCGACGCGCGAACGTAATGCCGGTCGCGCGTGCCGGCGGACTTGGGTGCGATGGAGAACGCGGGCGGCACGGGGGCCCGGTGTGGTGGCGATGGCGACGGCGTCTCCTCCTTCTTCACCGAGCCGCGGCGGCGTCCCGACGAGGAGCCAGCCTCGCGGTCGTGCCTGCCTTTGCGGCCGTAGTTCCATAGCCCCATGGCTGCGGGCGGCCGGCCGGCAAGTTCTTGGCTAGGGTTTGGGACGTGGTCGCCGCTGTCGGGTTTCGAGGAGGCCGCGGGGTGGCGTGGGGCAGTGTGGACGACGACCCGTCCACACTTCCCACTTAAAGAAGGACGGCGACCGTTCGACGTGCGAATGACAGGTGGGGCCGCCCGCTCGTGCGCATTGATGTGGGCGGGTGGGAGGTAGGTGGCTGCCTACCAAGCGGCCCCGACGCGGACAAGCGCGCGTCCGTTTGGTGTCCGCCGCGACCTAAACCCGACGCAAGTTTGCGCTCGAAATGGGTCGGCCCGAACACAAAACGGACAGGATGGATCCGGGCCGTCGCGCGCTGGGCCGCCTTCTTTGTTCATTTTACCTTAAATGAACGAGGCCGAACATGATAGGGTCGCGCCGTGGAGTTGGCCTTAGCTTGGCTAGCTTGTTATTCCTGGCATGCATGGCAACAGAACAGATCGCGGTTGGGCAGCACTTTGGGTTCGGGATCTCGCTGCCCGTCCACCTTTTGTGGCTGGAGTTTAGCCGGATCAGGCCTAATTAATCCCGGATCTTTTTAGTCGCTGAGATGACATCAGGTGATAAGCCACGCCCGGCACAGGCTCCTCTTATCCTCTCGCCAAAGTTTTACTTGTCTAGCCTGCTTTAGAAAATCAATCAATCGTGTTGGTACTACTCCTTCCGTTTTAAATTACTCGTCGCAGGTATGGATGTATCTAGATGTAAAGGCCGGCTTCCGATAAAATCAATCAATCGTGTTGGTACTACTCCCTCCGTTTCAAATTATTCGTCGCAGGTATGGATGTATCTAGATGTAAAGGCCGGCTTCCGATAAGCTCAGGCCAAGTGGAGGGGCTCGGTTCGCCGGGCTGGTCTGGTCACACACCGTGTGCTCTGCTGCCCCGACCGAATCCCCACAACATCTCCTCCTCAGTCTGCCAGTGTGCACGAACCACACGTCCGGATCCTGACGCTATCAGCTCACTGTTCTTGTGTACTGTACGCATGCAGAGAGGGCGCTGGAAACAGCTAGCTATAAGCTGCCGCTGTGACATGCTTCCAAGATGCCAATCCTCAACAAAAAACAAAGGTTTCCAAGATGGGATGCCTTTTTTACACACGCAGACGTGCATCATGGGGCTGGACCGGGACTGAAAACAACCAGGGCTAACACACACTACTACTGCTGCTAACTGGGCACTTTTTCTTCAGTGGCGCTGTACTCATCAGATCTCATCTCACTCCTGCATCAGATACCCTGCATTGTTCAACATAGTACCACGCGCAGCGTATCCTGCACTGTCACCTTTCCGCCTAGCGCATACGAGCCACAGCTCTGGTGGAGGAAGGTAAGATCCGATCATGCACGCACGCACGCACAGGAAAAAAGGCGAGCTAGATGCAGGACAAAGACAGGAAATCAAACCAACACTTACACTAGTATATGCCCCGTATGCTGCACGGAGATTACACGGTTTGGTAGTGCAGGTTTGCCACGCGCGGCACAGCCCATTTTACAAACCGAATTCGATTCTGAAAGCCCGGGATTCACTGGCGCGCACGCAAGGATCCGACACGAAGAAAAATAAGAGTGTGCATACTTGATTCAGCAGGGTGCATAGATGACGGGAGAACAGCTGCGGTGGAGTATGATGTTTGCTGGCCCTGCTTCCGCGTTATGACAGTGAAGCTGCTCCGTGGCCAAACGCTACAGATACTTCCTCGCGAGAGCCCTCACCTTGGTGTCGAAATGTGACGATGCGATGCGAGAGCCGGGCAGGTACAGGGGGTTGAGGAATATCTGCAGAAAAACACAAGATTTGTAATACCACTTTATTACTTCTTCCGTTCCTAAATATAAGTCTTTTTAGAAATTCTAATATGGACCAGATACGGAGCAAAATGAGTGAATAAAAAGGGCAACCTGGTGCATGTAGCTCCCGCTTGCGCAGGGTCCAGGGAATGGTCCGACCCTTGAGTGAATCTACACTCTAAAATACGTCTATATACATCTGTATGTAGTCCTATTGAAATCTCTAGGAAGACTTATATTTAGGTACGGAGGGAGTACATATCAAGACCCGAACTGATACATGTAAGATCTTCTAGAACGAGACTGCAGACGCTTGTCAAGATTTGTTATGGAAACAGTGCCCAATTCTGCATCAGCAAGTAACCTTGCATGTCTTTTTTAGGGAAAGTAACTTTGCAAGGTATGGGACTCGTAAGCAACCCATGCGATTTTGACCCATACATATCGTCCACCCACCGGTTGCCTATTTGCAGGGTAGACAAGTGCCATCGCCTTGACACAGACAGAGCATCTTGATAAAAGCATGACAAAAGATAATAGACCGACGCCAAAAATTATGTTCACCACAAAAATGGATACTCAGTGGCATTACTGTTCAGTACGCATGATTTGACAATTGACGTATGTGTGCACTTAACTGAGCATTTATAGCAAACTAAAATGCGATAAGAGGATTCTCTAGATCGTGATGGACCGATCGATGATCATCTTACCTTGATGTAAAGTTCATGGACCTCTTGAAAAAAGCTTTTTATTCCATCCTCGCTGCGTGAATCGTGAAGCAACATGAATCTAGTATGACCGGCGGTTACATAAACAGACACCACAAGGTCATTAAATCTATCAACCGACCTCAGGAACCTGAAAATGCAGGAAGAGTTTGATGACGTAAACAATATAAAAGTTATATGAGAAGACTATTTTTGGGCTGTGGTATTTTTGGATGTGTCCTAGAGAAAGACCACACAATTTTTTGGGTGTATCCTACAGAACAAAATTAATCAACCAACAGAATCTCACATTGCATTTGTGGTCCATGCTAGGTCCTGAACAACATCTAACGCAGCATGCAGGATGAACTGATGGTGATAAGCCAGATCTTCTTTCTGAGAGGGAAAGTAAATGCCAGAAGATTAGACATGTAAATTAATAGTAATTCAATATGACTAAACTACTTCAGAAAACAGACCCAGTCAAGAAGACTCAAATGCATAATTGTATTTCAATTAACGCTATTACATAGAAGTTCCAAAATTTCCTGGGAACAGATGAAATTACAAAAGTTAACCAGGAGGCATAAAGCATAGACAATGCCAGAAATACCATGTATACAGGGGCAAAGATACCACATACTCCCTCCGTTCCTAAATATTTGTCTTTCTAGAGATTTCAACAAGTGACTACATACAGAGCAAAATGAGTGAGAATCTACACTCTAAAATATGTCTATATACATCCGTATGTGGTAGTCCATTTGAAATCTCTAAAAAGACAAATATTTAGGAACGGAGGGAGTACAACACTGTTTTAACTCAGAGAAGAAAATTTGCAGCACTCCGTTAATGGCTATCTCCTACAGATTTTTGCTATGGGGCATGATCCAATATGATTTATGCTGCTTATCTATTAACTATTTCGATTTTTCATATCCGGGGGCATTTTTACCAAGTTATATAGCTAAATACAATAGAGAGAGAGAAAATGGAGTGCAGGACACATACTTTGGGTGCAGATCCAACTTCTGCCTCATAGATTGGGATGTCGTTCTTACTTACAATCACGAAGCATGCTGTACTGGCCATTTCCACCAACAGACTAGTTTCACTCTGGCAGCAATCTTCTGATGTTGCAAACAAAATAATATTAAATAAGTTTGATGGTTGGGAGGAAATACAGTTGAGCAAACAAACTAACCATCAGCAAAATAAAAATAAAAATGCACCACTACCCTAGCTCCACAAGGATAGCATTTGAGCATTCAAAAGTTTGGCATATCCTTCTGCAATTTCGTTGTTAGTCTATCTGTAAAGCTGTAACCGATTACTGATGTGCTGATGTGCATGCCTTCTGTTGCTTTGTACTAAGAGACTTTAACTGCAAATCGCAATGCCATGTCACTTCTGTGGATTAACCCATCTTATTTATTTTTTTCTCGAACACGCAGGAGATCTGCGTATCATTATTTTAGAGAGGAAGAAAAGGGTAGAAACCCTGAGTAGACATGGCTCTGTTGCTGTTAAGACTGAAGTTGTGCTTGTACCAAAAACTTTGTAAATTTATGTTTGTACTATAAATAGTTTGTAAACCCTGAGAAGAAGAAAAGGGTAGAAGCCCTGAGTATACATGGCTCTGCTGCTGTTAAGAGTCAAACAGTTTCTTGTATGCTAAAATCACAGTTCACTGGAATAACTCCCATTTGGTCAGATAGTAGAGATTTGAGCGTGCGTGCAAACTGATATGCAAAAGGTGTACATTCATAGGTTTTATCTAGTTCTATCACTAAAATTTTAACATTTTATTTAGAGAAACAGGGCATCCCCGCCCCAGTTCCATTAACATGAAACCAGAAGTCACGGAGCAAAATGTTAACAATCGCACACTGCTCAGAGTAGAATAGCAGTATCAAAGCATAACAGACACAACATATCCTTCTCAAGTATGGGTGGGTTTGTGACTGAAGTTGACACTATGGTTAAGCCAAGTCTGGTTCAAGAAGTTCTGCGCATCTCGCTACAATTGTTTATAGCAATCGTTTGCAAGATGGTGAACGCCAGCTTATATTGGATTGGAGATATCTGTCAAAATCAGAGGGACTATTCCGTGGAGGCCCCAAGTGATCTAAGTATGCATCAAGCATTATGAAAAAATCAAGAAAAATAAATCTTATTGCGCAGATTCAAAGATACTTTGATCACTACTTATTATTGTAAGACCAATGTGCTTAAACAATACAACACAGATTTTCTCATACCCCACCCATTTATCAGATCCCAATATAATTCTACTTCCACTGCTCCTCACTTCTACAGCAATTCCTTCTTCGCCTGGCTTTGCCAAGGTCCTATGTCTAGCTACAAATAGCGAAGTCAGTTTTCAACTGTACGTGCTGTGCTCTGTTCAATACGATTAGAACTACACTACTGCTCCTTTGTTGATTCTTTTGACAAGCTACCTGCTGCTGATTAACCAAAGACTGGATCGATCCATCCAAACCTAAGAAAACTCGCGATGGGGGAGAAGAAGAGTAGGAGCTGCTCACATGGAAAGGGCGGGGAGGAAGGCCGCAGATTCTCCGGTCGCCGGAGCCGCCCGCCGGCGTCTTCCTGCTCGCGCCTCGGGGGAGATCAGAGGGTGGGAGATCTAAGCGCAACGAGTAATGAGACTTCGCCCTCTTTCCCGTTCGCTTAGGTACCTGCCGGTGGTTGGGCCGGGCCGTTATATTGGTCAACAGAGTTGTGGGCCTGCTCGAGCCGGTTTACAGACGACTGGGCCGAGGTGTCGCGGCTGAAATCCCCACCGGTCTAGCCTGAGACCTCCGGCGAGACGCCGGCAGCAGGAGCCGCAGCAGCGTAGAGCCGTCCGGCCGCAGCCTACCACCGGCGAACTCGCTCCTGACGCCGCGGACCTTCTTCAGCCTGCATAGCTTCCGACAAACCTAGTGAGGACTCGTGTGATGAGCTCTGTGCTTCCGAGTCCCGAGCGTTGAACTGGATCTGAAGCTCGGGGTGTCTCCTCAGGTCGGGTTCCCGGAGTTGAGAGCCCCGCCTTGCGGGATGGGAAGGCTGGCCGTCACCGCCGCGGTGGCCGCATGGGCTATCCCGATCGCCGCCTTGGTTGACTCCATCGTGCCTGACCCCTACATGGTCAGTCCTCTTGTCAGGATATGCATATGTCTCGGTTTTTCTTTTTTATGCCCCAGCTTTTGAACTGCCCATTTCACTTGCCTATAGTTTGATGATCAAATATAGTAGAATTACGGTAATCTATTTAGTTATCTGATATAAATGCTAATGGGGAACAGCTATCCCTTTTGTTTCACAACATCGTCCACTGAAATTGCAATGACGCTTGTTTGCCCAATGCTGTTTATACAAGTACTATATTAGACACAATAATTTTCATTGATATGGTAGCATTGGTTCTCATGTGGGAAAACGTCATCGTTTGCATGAAGGAATTTCATGAGTTGTAGTTTCATAGTTAACTAGAAAGTTGAGTTCTGCGGAAAAAATAGATTCGGCGACGTGAGGCATAGGTAGAGCTTTAGCAAGATCCTTAGGATTCATACTTTTGTCTGATATATCACTGTATTCTCATTCTGAAAATGTATATGGCACAATATGCTTCCAAATAGAACATGATAACATGTCCACTACCACTTTATTGTTTGCTTTTAGGATGAGATATTCCATGTTCCCCAGGCGCAACACTATTGCCGTGGAGATTTCTTAACGTGGGATCCCATGATCACCACCCCTCCTGGCCTGTGAGCTTCGACTACTCCTTATTGCTTCAAACTCAAAATTTTCTTGTGACGAACTGCTGTCTGCAATTTTGCAGGTACTACATTTCTCTAGCATATCTTGCTTCCCTGTTTCCTGGTGCATGGGCTATTAAGGTAGCAGAGGCATTTGACCCCCTTTGCACCACGGCACTTCTCCGGTCAACTAATGTTATAATGGCAATGGTCTGTGGTGTTCTTGTCCATGACCTGCTTCTGTGTATCAAGCCAGGAATTGGCAAGATGAAGGCAACTGCTTATGCTATTCTTGTAGCGTTGTATCCTGTTCACTGGTTCTTTACCTTTCTGTATTATACTGATGTCGCATCATTAGCTGCAGTTCTTGCGATGTACCTGTCCTGCTTGAAGAAACGGTTTTGGGTCAGCGCACTGGTGAGTGTTTGAACGCGGTTCTTTATAGCTTTCGGTGAGATAAGGTTGCATTTTGTGGAGACCATAGCATATACATTATTTGTTGATTTATTGTGCTCACAACAGGAGCTTCTTTAGCTTGCTTGAGTTGCAGGAAGTTGTACATTCATAAAATTTATCCGTAGCATACTTGATGGTGAAGGTTGTTGATTCATAAAAGAATGTTCAGTGCCCCACATCATTTTTTAGCAACCAAACCACTCATTTCACATTGAAATTTTTGATATACTTCCTGCCTTTGTTAATTATTTTTGTTCCTTTTGCCTGCAGTTCGGTGCTCTCTCAATACTTTTCCGGCAGACTAATGTAATATGGATGATATTTTTTGCTGCCAATGGAGCCATTGCATATGTGCAAGATCTTTCTCTCAGTGACTGCCCTTCTGATGAGAACAGTGAACCAACAGATAAATCAAGAGCAGAAGTGTCTGACAGGGATAGCAAAGTCAGTGCTTTAGGTTTGAGAAGGCGGCGAACTAATCACTCCATAAGTAAGAGGGGAGTTGTTTCTGGATCTACTAAATCACACACGAGTGAGTACTCCAGCTGTTTTAATTGAGATTTTTTTTCCAACTTTTACTGTAAGCTTGTAGCTTCCTTTTTGGGATTCACTAGGCGGCTTGTTAATGTCCTTTAAAATTGAAAATAGATCTTTTTCTGATATGATTGATATTTTTCTTCTTGTTATGAGAAAACCAGATGCAACGTTTTATCAATTTATACGTTCTAATTTTGAATGCAAAATGATTTTTGTTGAGAAGGATTTAAATTCTAGAAGATCATGTGATCTCAATTTTTGTGTGCAGTCCTTTCCACAACATATTAAATATTTATGATTGATGTGCAGGTTTTACGGAAGAACTATTTGACATCGGCTTCAAAATATGGAATTCAAAGTGTAAAGTTTTAATCACTTTTGCACCGTTCGCAATAGTTCTGGTGACATTTGGAGCATTTATAATCTGGAATGGTGGCATAGTACTAGGTAACTCTTATGTTGAATTGCTCTTTTTACATCTTTCATAGGGCTTAGCAGTTGATTAAGTGATAGATAATTTTCTAACATGCGCCTTTGCTTGGAGTGATGCAGGTGCCAAGGAAGCTCATGTTGTTTCACCACATTTTGCACAGTTATTGTACTTTGGTCTAGTGTCAGCTACTGCCCTCCTACCGTGGCATTTTACTCCCGGACGAGTATCAGACTTGTTCCACTGGTGTAGAAAGAACAAAACCTTTAGTTCTCTGGCAATGCTGATAGCTCTTGGTTTAAGCTTTGTGGCTATACATTTATTCAGGTTTTTACCTGAACACCTCGTATGTGACTTGTTCGCTTTAAGTATAAATTTTTCGAAAAGCAGAACCTTTAGAGGCTGAAGTTAAGTGGCAAGTAACTATATACATATTCAACTTAGCAATTGCAACCTACGAGCAGAATTCCAGTTGCAGTCAAAATGTCAGAAGATTGTTGACGATTCTACTTTTCACTTCTGCATAACCAATGTTTTCTTTGTCTTTTGTTTATGTTTATGAAATCCTAATAGCCTCATCTTTTGGTGCAGTATTGCTCACCCTTATCTTCTGGCTGACAATAGACATTACACGTTCTATATCTGGAGGAAGGTCATACAAGCTCACTGGATGATGAAATACATTTTGATTCCACTTTATGTGTACTCATGGTTTTCAGTTATCAACATCTTAGGTAAACTTCTTCGCTCTTAAGAAAAGGTTGTCTATTCTGAGAAGTATAATGAACTGAAACTTCTGTAGTTTTTCCTGATCTTACAGGGAAATCGCAGCCAAGAGTTTGGGTGGTGTCCTTTGTTTTCTCAGTTGCTCTAGTTCTCGTCCCTGCTCCGTTGGTTGAATTTAGATACTACACAATCCCATTGGTCGTACTGGTCCTTAATTCTCCAGTAATCGGTAATGGCAAATTGCTTGCTTTGGGGTCTGCATATGCTGCTGTGGATTTGTTCACTCTGGCGATGTTTCTGTTCAGACCATTCCATTGGGGCCATGAGCCGGGAACACAAAGGTTCATGTGGTAGTTTAGTTGATGAAATTGACAAGTGACCAACTCCAGTGTTCAGTCACAGCTGCTCCGGCTTATCGGTGCCCCGCTTGGAGAAATTAGAACTACAATGATGTGTGATCTTAATTTTTTTGGGGGTCAGTTTGTGTGTATACTAGTGTTCTTATGAGTTTAAGTCGAAAATAGGTGCTTGGATTTGAAGAGATCTTTTTTTCTTCAACACACACCCAAATGTGAGTTGTTTTGTATTAGAAGATGAGGCGGAGAGCACAAAGTAAAAAAACAATCCCAGGCTAAAACAAAATTGAACCCAAACAAACGGAAGAAGCTGCAAAAATTTGAATTGTACAAGGCCGCAATGACTGAAGAAATGAGTATTTGATATTGCAGTTTTATCACTTTGTACGGAATGGCGCGTGTTCGTATCCTGTGAAGTCCAGGCAGAGTATATACTACATAAAAGAAAGAAAGAAAAAAACTGTTCCAGTCTCTTCCTGAATCTTATACAAGTCGACAATGCTTAGACAGTTTCTAAAACTACACACACAGAAGCTGCACTGCAATCTGCACCACTGCACTTTCTCCAGGGCACATATCACTGAAACACTGAACAGTGCCTCTACACGGAATTCATCCATTCAAGGTCAACGTGCATCAAATCGATCTCTTAAACATGAACACAGCTATATACACAATGTGCAACAATAGTGTCACAACCCTGTACAGATTTCAGCTGTTCGTGTTCGACAAAAATGCATGGCAATGTTCAGCCTTAACAAGAACCGAGTTCACCCATGTTCTCTCAAGCGAAAAAAAAGCAGTCAATAACCCAGTGTAAGATGGTTTAAAGAGACCCTTCTGCTCTGTTTTGGGTTTTAGCGTAGTCCCTCCGTATCTTCCAGAGCTTCTCCACAACCTCTTTCATATGTGGCCTGTCAGCGCGGGTAGGAGCGACGCATTGGAACATCACATCGAAAATCTTATTCAGTATATCCTCGTTTACTGCTTCGGTCAACATCGGATCCAGTATCTCCTGGACATTGCCTTTGTTATATCTCTCGAAGGCCTGCATCAAAGGCATTATACCAACCTTAGATGGCTTGTACTCCCTCCGTTCCCAAATATTTGTCTTTCTAGACATTTCAAGTGGACACAACATACGGATGTATGTAGACATATTTTAGAGTATAGATTCACTCATTTTGCTTCGTATGTAGTCATTTGTTGAAATCTCTAGAAAGACAAGTATTTAGGAACGGAGGGAGTAGAATCTAAGTGGCAATAGATGGGATAAGCAGCCTAACAATTACTGGTGTGTGTTTTTTCGGTTAAAATGAGTGAAAGATAAGTATCTGATATCTGAGATACTGTGACAATAGTTTTTTTTTCCTGTGTACACATGGAGGGGGCAGCATAGTGTATGGTTTAACTTGTAACAAAATATCACATTATGAATCATCAAAGGAAGGCACACACATCACCTACCCAAACGAATGAACACAGAAAAACACAGATAAGAGTACGAGGATGCAATGAATTGAACTAAATAAATGATTGAATAACTAGTTCACAGTTTTATGTTCTGAAGCTCATTCTTGAAACTATGCTGGCATTGAGTACTACATTTCTGTTTTCTGCTTGTAAGAACTGAGCGTCACTCGGTTAGATTAGAGGCACCGATGCTTGCCCATCCCATCCCATGCGAAACCTAGCTTCCATGGGTGCTCATGGTTCTCCTAAACTAAAATGGCACCAGTGCTAGTGCCTGTTGGTCGAGTTTTTTTTTCTATTTCTAGTTGTGCTTGTGTTTACAAATTGTCTCCTAAGTGGTTTGATCTACCTTTCATGGGGTACCACTAAAGAGAAATCTTGAGCAACATACATGATTCATAACAGAGCTAACTAGTAAAGCTTAGCTGATTAAAAAATTAAACAGGATACCAACGACTGAAATGATATAAATATAAGAGAGGAAAGCAAAGACATACCCATCGCACGGTAATCTTTTCTCTTCCTCCTCTGTTCACCTCAATAGGACGACGACCTGATAGGATTTCCAGGAGCAAGATGCCGTAAGAGAACACATCACTCTTGACTGTCAGATAGTTTGTCCGCAGATACTCTGGATCCACATAGCCAGCTGTTCCTTTCACATCAGTTTGAATCTCTGACTGGCCTGGATCTGTTGAACCAATTCTTGCAAATCCGAAGTCGGCTACTTTTGCCCTGAAGCCTTCAGTTAGTAGAATGTTTGATGACTTCACATCCCGGTGTATAATGGGCTTCTCTAAAAGCATAAGATTGCATTATAATTTAAGAAAAGATATATGCAAATCGCCAGCAGGAACGATCAAATTAGAATGCGTCTGTTTACCTGTCGATGCATCAAAATACTAAAGAGCAAAAGTATGTTATACAAGTTTACTTCTATTGAATAGATAATTGCATATTCATGCTGTTAGCTAAATCTTGCATTTAAATGGAGGACACAAAAGAAATAACATGGCTGATCCTTGTGATTGCTAAATTCATAATTTAGGTCGCACATGCAAATTAGGATTGTGTGTCCTTGTTGAGCATAGCCTCAAATTCTTGTGACTGTTAAACTTGCACGGCAAATGCTTATTTGTACACACTCTTAAAAAACGTTAGGCCCGCTTAATACGAAGCTGGAGCACATGTACATGACATTTTCTCAAGGCAACGGACAGCCAAAATAATTTCCGAAAACGTGTGCCATCACGATAACTGACAAGTACCACGAATTATTAACTTTCAGTGCAGCAAGAATACTATGTTCATGTGTTTGGTTACTGCTGAGGTAAATTCCTGAACATGTGACTGAATCAGAATGAAAAGTAGAACCATTCATTTAGTGTTTCACTTGACTGTTCTATACTCAGCAAATGAAAACATGTAGGCAAAGGTGTACCTGCATATAGATGCAGATAAGTTAATCCATGGGCGACATCTATGGCTATTTCAAGACGCTGACCGAAGCCCAATATTAGCCCATGTAGTCCTGAAAGACAATTTTAAAATGTTACTGTTCATCCTGAGAAGGAATCAAGTAAAGCAGCAATCTGGTTTGCAGCATACCATCCAAATGTTCCCTAAGAGTGCCATTTGCCACGAACTCGGTTATGACAATTCTTTCATTCCCTTTGTCAATATATCCAAGTAACTGGACCAGATTCCTGTGTTCGATTTTTTTTAGTAGTGCAATTTCATTTTTGAATTCTGCGTGTAAAGAAGCAAAATGTTCCTGGGAAAATAGACCGGATCAGAATCACAAGTCAAACAGGTGTAAAAAGAAGTGAAGGTACCCAATTTTTATCAACAGCTATCCGGATTGCGGAGAGGAAAAAATCCGACTAGTGAACAGGCTTACACAACATACAAAAGATATAAGAGCAATGCACAACTACTGGAACGAAGAATGCAATGCAGCATGTTTTATTGATGCATAACCCTGTTATTCTTATGTTGGTCTACACACATATGGATCGATCAACAACTGGGTCTACCTAAACATGCATTAGCCAATTTCTTGTTCTTTCTTGATTCCACCCAAGAGAGAGCAGTGGATGATAAGCTCAGTAAACAATCTAATACCTCCTTTGGTTTAGAGGAATTTCATAGGAATTCTAGAGGATAGGATTCTTATAGGATTTTTTCCTTTAGAGCCCTTTGGTTCATAGGAATGGATTCCTATTCCTACATAGGATTGGTTCCTATCCTCCACATTTCATAGGAAAATAAAAAAGAGCCTAGACTCAATGGAAAAATTCCTTTGGTGTCAACCAAATGACATCTTGTTTCCTATTCCTACTCATAGGATTTGAGATACATGTCATCTCATTTCCTACAAGATTCCTATTCCTATGATAATCCTATCCTATGAACCAAAAGAAACAAGCATCAGAAGGCGTGCCATTGTATATTACAAACCATCCACAGTGGCTTTGACCCAAACGACCAAAAAAAGGCTAGCAGCCTCCCCCAAAAGGGAGAAAAAACTAACTATACAAATCTGAACAAACCTAGAAAATTCGACAGAAAACAAAGCTAGGCTGGAGTATAATAGAACTTCTAAACTTCATGAAGTGTCATGTCTAATTAGGCTTTTAGCTAAACCTAATAGAGTGGAATTAAAGCAACCAGAATATACAATAATAGTTCAGTCATTGTGCTTATGCAAATCTCTAGTGTAGTTGCCAGAAAAAAGAAACTACCTTTCTTGCCCTTTTAATAGCCACAATAAGGCCATTTTGCAAGTCCATTCTGTAGGCCTTTCCAAAATAACTTTCGCCAATCATCAAGGCCGGCGAAAAGTTACGTGTCAGTTTAATAACCGTTTCAAGACTGAGGTTCAATGGATCATTTCTACTTGGCGGTGAAGATAATGAAAATCTAGATGGACTTGCAGGTACCCGAAGAGGGCTCGAGGGAATTCTGTCAGAAATTGACCTCATTTCAGAAGAACTCACTGAAAAAAGAAGGGAACAATATGTCAAACGGTGGCAAAGTGTTGATAACCACAAAATTTGCATTTATTAAATTTCATCACAAAAAATACGGTAGGCATTGATTCAGTGTGTTAACAGGTTCCATCACCCGTATATGAAAATTCATCATTTTTGCTTACAGGAATTTCCGTCTTTTGCAAGAACAGGATCTTCACTTCCATCCTTCCTTTTCGAGCGAAAGCAGGGGCACAAGGATTCAAAGCACACAAGAAACATTTCTGTAGCTGTAGCGGCTACCATAACGTTATCTGTCTCCGGTCCTCCAGTAAAGAAGTGTGATGTGCCTCATTTGTATCCGATGTCCCACATGAGCACGCTGACGGACACAATAGTTTGCCTCCAGACCTATCTCACTTTAGGCCACAATTTGTCCAAAATATATCTTCAAATCTCTCACACTTTAGACCAAGAGTTCTCCAAAATCTGCCCCCAAGCGTATCTCACTTCAGAGCAATACTTGTCCTCTTTTCCCTTGTAGTGGTACAGTACTACAATGCAAACAGCAAATGTGTAAAACATTTAATTTAGTCATTTGTGATGAATGAATTAATAAAGGAATAGCTACAACTCGAGGGATGACATGATCATAACTGGTGAGTAAATGAATTATCCTCCTAACCAATAAAGAAACTGCCTCCCTTTCCATTCTTGTCATTTGCCACAACACATCTACAACTGATACAACACTGGGGCCTTTTACATGTAGTACAACACTGGGGCCTTTGCATATTTATAGTAAGCAACTTGACAATGCACGCAACTAACAAACATAGATGACCAAACAAAACCACACTCTAGACAAAATTGTACTTATAGACAGATCGAACTAGCCACGAGAGACAAATTCACCCATGTGTGAACTGAAAACAGTAAGGGGAAGCAAACAAAAAGCCTTGAGACGGCGCCCCGTACAATTACCAAACCTGGCGTCCCCTAGCACAATCACAGCAAAATTGAAGCTTGATGGAGCCTTATCCGCAGCCCTGTCAGTTTCAGAAACAACACCGCGACAGGCCCCGCTTCTATAGCTTCCAGATTAAACAAGCGAGCTAGCGGCTGCAAAAAGTGAAGCATCGAGAATCGCAGCCCTACTCCCACAAAGAATCCCAAAAAGTGAACCAAGAACACGGCACTGGGCTACCAACCATTGCGACCGGCGGCGTGACAGAGGCGAGCTAGCAATCAAGCAGGGTACCCCCGCAAAAAGAAACAATCAAGCAGGGAGGCGACCTAACCACGCGTAGAAGAACCACCATCGCAATCGGCCTTCGAGAGGTCCGAGGAAGCAGGGACTCACCGGAGTATATAGGCAGCTATAGCTGAGCCGCCGCGCGCCGAATGCTCCGCCGCCGCGGAAGCCACAAGATCCACGCTGGGACGTGTACGCGGAAATGGCGAGGAAGGCGCCGACCGGGACAAGGATGGCGCCTTTGGTTTGATCGGATCTTTGGTGGGGCGGGATGGAAACCGTGTGCGAAGACCGGAGGGAGGGAGAGGCCGCCGAGACGAGACCGACGACCCGGGCGGGGGGAGGCGACTGGTAAACGACGCCGACGGAGGGAATTTTTTTGTGTGGCGCTACTTGCCGCCAGGGGTGGGTTCTGGCCCGGTTTGTCAGTGGGAGTGCGGCTGGTTGGTGCCGGATTGCGTGCGACCCTGTCGCTGCGGGTGGGTGCCGCGGCAGCCGCAACGGCGTGTTCTCCTTTGGTCCACCCCGAGGATCCTTCGAGGCATGCTACTCCACTAGACAACTCCAACTGCCGATTCATTTGATCCGTGCGCGTCTGTTTGGATCACCGCGGATAGAAAAGTTAGTTTAATGCGTCGATTCAAACGAACACGCGTCCGCTTTTCGTCCGACTGCCGACCCATTCCCAGCTCAAATTTGAGTCTCATTTGCATCGGCACGGACACGAAACGGTTACTTCTTCCTCTGGCCCATCAGTCGGTGGCACAACGACCATCACTTTCCTCTACTTTCCCAAACCCTCCTGCCTACTCGCGCTCCCGGCCATGGAGGACACGCCGACCCTCGATGCCGCCGCCGGCCTCGCCTCCCTTGCCTTGTCCGGCCTCACCTTCGTCGGCTCCGCCAAAGGCAAGCCCCCCGCGCGCCCCGCAAGACCGTCACGCCACCCAAGAAGAAGAAGCTGACGCTCGAAGAGCGGGCAGTGTAGTTGGTCAAGAGGAAGGGCCGGAGGCACGCAGCGGACGAAGGGACGAAGCAGTGGCCGTCGCCGCCCTCTCCACCGCTGCACAGCGGGAGGAAACCAACGCCCGAGTCGCCGTGGCAACGAGGGAGGCCCTGATCTACCTAGGGAAACCTTGGCCAGCACAGGCTCGTCAGCGCCATCGTGGCCGCGGCCAGCAAGGGCTCGTCGGCATTCCCTCGGATGGTGCTGCTAGAGTCGCCGCGCGCGTCTGCCACGTAGCCGATTCCCTGCCTCCACGTCTATCTGCAAGCCTCCTGCTTCTGCGGGGAATGCTCGCCGGAGCTGAGCGTGCTGGCGCCGTCCATGCCCGCGCTCGTGACCATCGACCTCAACGCCGCGCCGGTGGGTGGTGCATCATCCTCCGGAGGGGCGAGGAAACGCCCGCGTGAGATGCCAGCCGACATGCTCCCCGGCGCCTGCAACTTGTTGTGGCCAACAACAACGAAACAACCAAGCGTTTCATCATCGAGAACATCATCTTCGAAGGTGGTGCGGTGGCACTGCCTCCGCTGGCGGTGCTGGCACGACTGCCTACGATCCCGATGAGACCCAGAGCCAAGACGGTCAAGTGCCATTCACGCTGGCGAGCTAGGATCAAGCTGGCATGCACGACGCTTTCATGGAAGATCAAGTCGGCCCGGGCAGCTTCCCGCTCGACCACGAGTTTTCGTAGGACTATGACCTCGAGGAAGAGGATGAGATGGACATCGACGGGGAGCCTTTGTTCGAGGACGAGCTCGCCAACCAAGCCATCGCGAAGACGAAGCGCAAAAGCAAACGGACGAAGGCATACACGCCGTATGAGGACAAGCTCCTTTGTGAGTGTTGGAGGGACATGGGCAAGACTCCAAGGTCGGTACTGAACAAAAGGCATCAACCTTTTGGCTTCGTGTTCATCGTGAGTTCCATAAACACAAGAAGTTTGCGCCGTACCAAATGCAAAGCAAGCGTGGGTGGGTGTCCATCTCGAAGCGATGGTGGGTGATACAACAAGAGTGCAACAAGTTTTGTGCCACCCTTGAGAGCATCAAGGCACGACCCGTGAGCAACATCAGCATAAAAGATATGGTATACATGCGCCCCTCTTCGTATTCATTCACGTTATGCTTGCATGTCCATTTTTGCATTTGCCCGTATGCTTGCATGCTATTCATTTGTAGGCATTCCAAGTGTTAGGGCATATTTCTCCCTTAGTGGTTTTGGTGATTGATGATAATGCTTTTACGGACTAATTGTGTGCATTGAGCATTTCAGATAATCTATGACATAAGAGGATTCGTGCCCCTCGGAGCTATTGTGAAAATGTTGTTTTTCCTTCGTTTCCTTTTCGGTGGATTCGAGTCGTAGGAACACCGTACTATTAAGAGGGGGTCCGCTTCGGAAAGGTTTGGGTGTAATCAACACGTACACTATCTCTTTGCACCCTCGATCTTTCGCTTCAATTGAGTGTGTCCTTCCTTGTGCTTGAGCTTTTCAGAACAACATAAGCGGTAGTACCGCTCTGCTCAGCGGTAGTACCGCTCCAGCGATACTGCCGCAGAACAGTGCTACCCTCACTTCCGCTTGTTCTGCGCGTTCTGTAAACGGGCGGTAGTAGAGCGGCAGTTCAGCGTGGTAGTCCCGCTCTAGCGGTACTGCGGCTTTGACTACCACTCTACTACCACAGGTTTACTGGGCACTGTTTAGATGAGCGGAAGTACCGCTCCTGCGGGTGGTAGTACCGCTCCGGCGGAACTACCACAATCTTCTACCGCAAGGAGTACCGCTTGTTTTGTTATCTCTGTCCCACAAGCGGAAGTAGAGCGGCAGTGGAGAATGGTGGTACCACCCACGACGGCACTACCACCCTGTCTTCCTCTACTACCGCGGATTCCAACTGTTGTTCAACACCAAGCGGAAGTACCGCTGGTGGGAGCGGTAGTACCGCTCCGGCGGCACTACCACTTCCCTGACATGCTCATTTGAGCGCAATGGATGAAATCTTCCGTGCCAATGGAAGTACCGCTCACCTGAGCAGTACTACCGCTTGTGCATGGGCTATGAGTGCATAACGGTTGGATTTCATCCCCCACTATATAAAGGAGTCATCTTCCCTAAGCTGACTTACCTCTTCCTCCCCCAAGCTCCATTGTTGCTCACAAGCTCATTCTTGCCCGATCTCTCTCCCTAGCCAATCAAACTTGTTGATTCTTTAGGGATTGCTTGATAAGGCCTAGATCTACACATCCACTAAGAGAAATTTGATTCCACTCACTAATCCCTTGCAAATCTTATTACCCTTGGGTGTTTGAGCACCCTAGACGGTGAGGTCACCACAGAGTCACATTCCATTGTGGTGAAGCTTTGTGGTGGTGTTGGGAGCCTCCAATTCGGTTCTGGAGAGAGCGTGAGGAGAATACGGTGGCCCTACTGACTTCTGGGAGAGCATTGTTTGTAAAGGCCTGGTTGCCACCTTCAAGTGCACCACTAGTGGAATCATGACATCTTGCATTGTGTGAGGGCGTGAGGAGAATACGGTGGCCCTAGTGGCTTCTGGGAGAGCATTGTGCCTCCACACCGCTTCAACGAAGACGTACTTCCTCTCAAAGGGAAGGAACTTCGATAACACATCCTCGTCTCCACCGGCTCTGGTTGTGGTTATTTCTTACCTTTACTATGTGCAAGCTTTACTCGTGTTGTATCCTTTGCTTGCTTGTGTTTGTTGTTGTTGCTTGCATCATATAGGTTCCTCACCTAGTTGCACATCTAGACAACTTATTTGTTGCTAACCCTAATTTTTAAGAAAAGCTAAAAATTGGGAGTTGCCTATTCACCCCCCTCTAGTCAACCATATTGATCCTTTCAATTGGTATCAGAGTCTCGTCTCTTTATTAAGGGTTTCACCACCCGAAGAGTATGGTTGACGGAGATGAGGAAGTGCCCGAGGCTGTGGAGTTGAACTCGATCACCCGAGATGACTTAAATGAAGCTATGGCTTCACTTAAAATGTCTATGATGGCCGAGGTCAAGTCCATGCTTAAAGAATTACTTGAGGGGTTGAAAACCACTCCCGGCCTGTTGCTTGTGGTTAATCCCACTGCATCGGAGTCAGAGGCCAATTTCGACATGGAAGCGGCTAAAGGTACTCAAACTTCCTCCCCTCAAAACAAGAATGGGACGGGAACCTTTTTCTCGGTTCCCCCTCCCCGGTCTATGGAGTACCGGTCCCTACACCGCATATTAACAACCTTGGTCCTCCTCCTAAACTTGTGAAGGGTGATTTTGCTAATTGGCTTTTTCATATTAAGTCTCATTTGAATCACAACTCAATGAATCTTCGGAGAATCATCTAGCAAGGCTTCTACCCACATGATCCAAACAACCTCACCCAAGAGAAGAGGCAGACAATCAATACAATCACTCCGCATTGTTCATCCTCCAATCCATGGTGCTTCTCGAAGACCTATCTCACTTGCATCCCTTCTCCCGTGCAAAGGATTGTTGGGAACACATCATATCTTTGTACAAGGGGAGCTCAAGCTTTCAACGGTCCAACTTTGAGGTGGTTCTTGATGAAGTCGGTGAGTTTGTGATTATTGAAGATGAGGATCCTCGTGATCTCTATCGAAGATTGACAACTCTTGCGGTCGCTCTCCAAGATCATGGAGCAAGGATATGGATGACAATTGGATCAAGCGCAAGTTTCTCAAGGCCATCATGCCATTAAATAAGGCCATGTCCTCCGTGATCCGTCAAAGGCCGGACTTCCATATCTTGTCTTCAAGTTAGGTGTTGGATGAGTTTATTGCCATGAACATCATGAACAAGACCGTAGATAATGCTCTAGCTCGTGTCCAACGGTCAAGGATGAAGGAAATATGCCCTAGAGGCAATAATAAAGTTATTATTTATTTCCTTATATCATGATAAATGTTTATTATTCATGCTAGAATTGTATTAACCGGAAACTTAGTACATGTGTGAATACATAGACAAACAGAGTGTCACTAGTATGCCTCTACTTGACTAGCTCGTTGATCAAAGATGGTTATGTTTCCTAACCATAGACATGAGTTGTCATTTGATAAACGGGATCACATCATAGGAGAATGATGTGATTGACTTGACCCATTCCGTTAGCTTAGCACTTGATTGTTTTAGTTTACTGCTATTACTTTCTTCATGACTTATACATATTCCTATGACTATGAGATTATGCAACTCCCGATTACCGGAGGAACACTTTGTGTGCTACCAAACATCACAACATAACTGGGTGATTATAAAGGTGCTCTACAGGTGTCTCCGATGGTACTTGTTGAGTTGGCATAGATCAAGATTAGGATTTGTCACTCCGATTGTCGGAGAGGTATCTCTGGGCCCTCTCGGCAATGCACATCACTATAAGCCTTGCAAGCAATGCAACTAATGAGTTAGTTGCGGGATGATGCATTACGGAAACGAGTAAAGAGACTTGCCGGTAACGAGGTTGAACTAGGTATTGAGATACTGATGATCGAATCTCGGGTAAGTAACATACCGATGATAAAGGGAACAACGTATGTTGTTATGCGGTTTGACCGATAAAGATCTTCGTAGAATATGTAGGAGCCAATATGAATATCCAGGTTTCGCTATTGGTTATTGACCGGAGATGATTCTCGGTCATGTCTACATAGTTCTCGAACCTGTAGGGTCCGCACGCTTAACGTTCGGTGACGATCGGTATTATGAGTTTATGTGTTTTGATGTACTGAAGGTAGTTTGGAGTCCCGGATGAGATCGGGGACATGACGAGGAGTCTCAAAATGGTCGAGACATAAAGATCAATATATTGAACGACTATATTCGGACATCGGAAAGGTTCCGAGTGATTCGGGTATTTTTCAGAGTATCAGAGAGTTACGGGAATTCGCCGGGGAGTATATGGGCCTTATTGGGCTTTAGGGGAAAGAGAGAGAGGAGGCTGCGCGCCCCCCCAAGACCTAGTACGAATTTGACTAGGGGGAGGGGCAGCGCCCCCTCCTTCCTTCTCTTCTCTTTTCCCTTTCCTTCTCTCCTACTCCTACTACATGGAAGGGGGGGGGCAATCCTACTCCCGGTGGGAGTAGGACTCCCCGGGGCGCGCCATAGGAGGGCCGGCCCTCCCCCCTCCCCCACTCCTTTATATACGTGGCCAGGGGGCACCCCATACACACACAAGTTGATCATTGATCCCTTAGCCGTGTGCGGTGCCGCCCTCCACCATAATCCACCTCGATCATATCGTAGCGGTGCGTCGGTAGCAACATCATCACCGTCATCACGTCGTCGTGCTGACGGAACTCTCCCGTGAAGCTCTGCCGGATCGGAGTTCGTGGGACGTCATTGAGCTGAACGTGTGCTGAACTCGGAGGTGCCGTGCGTTCGGTACTTGGATCGGTCGGATCGTGAAGACGTTCGACTACATCAACCGCGTTCTCATAATGCTTCTGCTTACGGTCTACGAGGGTACGTGGACGATACTCTTCCCTCTCGTTGCTATGCATCACCATGGTCTTGCGTGTGCGTAGGATATTTTTTGAAATTACTACGTTCCCCAACAGTGGTATCCGAGCCAGGTTTATGCGTAGATGTCATATGCGCGAGCAGAACACAAAGGAGTTGTGGACGTGGGTATATACATATTGCTTGCCGTCACTAGTTGATTCTTGATTCAACGGAATTATTGGATGAAGCGGCCCAGACCGACATTACGCGTACGCTTATGCGAGACTGGTTCTACCGATGTGCTTCGCACACAAGTGGCTAGTGGGTGTCTATTTTTCCAGCTTTAGTTGAACCGGATTCAATGAACAAGGTTCTTTCTGAAGATCAAAAAGCAATCACTATACCTCGTTGTGGTTTTTGATGCATAGGTAAGAACGGTTCTTGCTCAGCCCATAGCAGCCACGTAAAACTTGCAACAACAAAGTAGAGGACATCCAACTTGTTTTTGCAAGGCATGTTGTGATGTGATATGGTCAAAACGTGATGAGATATATATTGTTGTATGAGATGATCATGTTTTGTTAAAGTTATCGGCAACTGGCAGAAGCCTTATGGTTGTCTCTTTATTGCATAAGATGCAAGTGCCATGTATTGCTTTACTTTATCGCTATGCGATAGCAATAGTTAGCAAGACGACCATGTGACGACACATTGATAGAGATCAAGATGATGGAGATCATGGTGTCATGCCGGTGACGATAGAGATCATGATGGTACTTTGGAGATGGAGACCAAAGGCGCAAGATGATCATGGCCATATCACGTCGCATATTTTGATTGCATGTGATGTTTATCTTTTATGCATCTTATTTTGCTTAGATCGACGGTAGAATTATAAGATGATCTCTCACTAAATTTCAAGGTACAAGTGTTCTCCCTGAGTATGCACCGTTGCCAATGTTCGTCGTGCCGAGACACCACGTGATGATCGGGTGTGATAAGCTCTACGTTCACATACAATGGGTGCAAGCCAGTTTTGCACACGCAGAAATACTTGGGTTAAACTTGACGAGCCTAGCATATGCAGATATGGCCTTGGAACACTGGAGACCGAAAGGTCGAGCGTGAATCATATAGTAGATATCTTCACCATTGAAAACTACTCCATCTCACCTGATGATCGGACATGGTTTAGTTGATTTGGATCACGTGATCATTTAGATGACTAGAGGGATGTCTATCTAAGTGGAAATTCTTAAGTAATATGATTAATTGAACTTTAATTTATCATGAACTTAGTGTAACATCCCAAATTTTCAATTTGGAATGTTATACACTAGATCATCATGCATATCATATTTTCTTGCATTTTGGTTGATCCTAGAAATTTCACGCAACTCAAGGACCCACGGAGAGAGTTGGAGATTTCGTTATTTTCATATTTGAGAGTTTTCTCGAATTTGAAAAGAGGATCATTTGATTTATTTATTTCATCTTCAATTATTTTCCAATATCAAAAAAATGAGAGAAGGAATAATATGACTTTCCCAAAATTGAGGAAAAATGAAGATTTAATAAATAGATCAAATTTTGTTTTCCGGTGTTTGTTTGCATTTTATTTGGATAGGGAAAAATGCGTGTTTTCAAAAATTGCATTTTAGGCCCGGAGAAAAGTTCATTTTGTTCGGCTCATTTCTAGGAGTCGGGGAAAATTTACTTTAGAATTTTTGGAGTTCGTTTAGTTCTCTTTTGTTTTTCTGCACGGAACCGATTTAAAAAAAGAAAAAAAGGAGCAAGGCCAGCCGGGCCAAAGGCCTAGCCGGCCGGCCACCCCAGCCCCCTGCGCGCCGTGCGCCAGGCAAGGCAGGCGCCAGCCGCCGCCGCCTCTTGCTCTAGCCGAGTCCGGCTAGGGTTAGCCCCTCCCCTTTTCCTTTGTTTCATTTTTCTTTTTCTTCTAGGACTCTTTTTCCTACTCTATTTCTTGTCCCCTACCCCAAGTTTTCTCCTCCCCTCACCTATATAAATACCCCACACCCCCCTCCAACACATCAAATCAAAACCCCAAGCCCCTCTCCTCCCCACCCTGCGCCTTAGCCCACGCCGCGCCGCCGCCGCCATAGCCGCGCCGCCCCACGCCGCCGCCCCTCACCACCGCCGCCGCCGCACCTTGCCCACGCCACGCCGCCGGAGCCCCTCGCCGGAGACCTCGCCAGAGGTTGCCCCACGTCTCTTTTCCTCGGATCGTTTTCTTCTAATCGTTTCGATTCTTTTCTTCTCTTCTGATTCGTTTTCTCTCTGATTCTTTTCTCTTTCTTCCGGTTTTTGTTTCGGTTTTCTTCCGAAACCCTAGATCGGTTTTCGTTCTTCTTTCGGACCGTTCGTCTCAACGAACGTGATCACCGATTTTTCCCCGGTTAACGACGCCCGTTCGTTTAACCGCTCATCTCTTTCTTTTCGTCGAATTTATTCCGCGATCGTGATCTCAGATCCGATCTTCGTTCTAGTCTTTCTTCTCGCTCGTTTATCGGAATCAGGTGATTCAAGCGCCTGGAGTTTCGTTTCGAAACCGCCGTTCCGTCTAATCCACTTGAACAAGTTTTTGCCCCGGTAAAATTTGACCTAGTTTCAACCTGCTAGAACCGAGTTGTTTTCTTCTGCCATTTGTTTTTCGTTTCTTTGTTCGGTTCGTTCTTTCTTTGCAACCGGAGTTCTTAAGTTGAACTTTCTGGTTCGTTCTCTTGTTCGAGTTTTACCTGTGCATTAGATGAGTACTTATTGTGTGCTTGTTGTTTGTCTGCGATAGATCACCCGGATTGCGCCGCTTGTTACTTCGAAACCCTAGGTCTCGCGGATCATCAGCAAGGCAAGTAACACTTTGATCATACCTTTTCTACAACCCAGTTTTATTGCATTAGATCAATCCTCACACGTTGCATGATTAGGACTTAATTAAATTGTGGGATGGAAAGTAGATGAGGTAGTACCTATTACCTATATTATTATGAAACCTTTGGGAGTTACTTCTACGTTTGCTTATTATGCCATGCTATGCTAGTAGACGTGGATTGGGTGAGTGATATCCATGACAGATGTGAGTTGATAATTTTAACGGTTTATCTAAGGTGGCAACTTAAACACACATCTGGGTGGATTGAGGCACCTGATGTCTATCAGGACTTGCCTGTTTTTTTTGGACCGCCACCCAGGCTCAAAGGGATCATAAGATCTTTCAAACTAGAAACTTCCGTGTGCAGCCACAAGCCATTATGGGCTCTGGCATAGTTGGTTAAGTCGTGCGAACTCTTACGGGTAGACTAGCAGATGTAGGGGAAGTAGGTGTACCGGTCTACCCACATGTAAGGTGCTAGCGCTTCTGAAAGGCTGTGTCTCGGTCATTCGTCTTCTCAAACACCATGTAGTGCGAGAAACCAAACGGAGGCGATCGAGTCTTGTGGGGAAAAGTGCGCAAACCTCTGCAGAGTGTACAAACTAATCATGATTAGCCGTGTCCCCGGTTATGGACAACTTGAGTATCTAGTACTTGAATATCATGTGAATCTCAACATGTTACTTCTAAATAATGTTGTTGGGTTTTAATTACTTAATTGGGATTGAGAATGCTGTCAACCATTCTCAATGTTTCACTACCACCATGATAGTTAAATAAATTTATTCCTTTGTAGTAGGGAAAAACTGGCTTTACGCAAAAACGGTAACCATAGAGCTTTTCCACCCGCCATATATGCATATAGTATAGCTGTTTCATTCCATTACTCTCTATGTGTTACATTGCCAGCATATTCCATGTGCTGACCCGTTTTCGGGCTGCAACTTCTCATGTTGTAGACTTTTCAGACGACGAGTAAGGTGCTTTTAGGTCGTGGCCCTATACTCAGTGATGCCGTTGGAGTTGATGGACCCATTTACCTTCCGAGTCTTCCGCTGTTTTCGACACTAGATGGCCTTAAGCCATATTTATTGTAATAAGTTCTCTTTGAGACAACGATGTAATAAGTGTGTGATTGCCACTCTGCTATAAATCCTTCGATGTACTGTGTGGTGTCAGCATTACTGATCCAGGGATGACATCTGAGCACAGAGCGCTTGATCCATTCGGGTCAGGTCGCTACAGAGAATGGTATCAGAGCACACGCTGACTGTAGGACACGACCACTAAGTTAAAGCCATAGAACACCATCCTCTTCTCATTTTCTAACTCCTCATCCTTTCTACCCTATTAGGATGACGAACGCGAAGATTAAGTACGCCCAACCGGATGAAGGCACACCTTTTGGATTTCACCTGAAGGAAGTCACCAAGTACCTGAACATTGGATTACCAAGCTTCACGAGAACCTTCAATTCCACTCTGCCTGAAGAGGAGCGCTGGAAGATTCAAGCTCACGTTCCAGGAAGGACATTCGCGCCAATCACGAAGCCCATAGATAGCATTTTCAATGCACCAACCTGGAGTCTGGGAAGGAGCATGGCAGCTCATATCACCCTAGGACGCATTGGAGAAGTTTACCAAGAAGACCTCAAGGACACTATCTGCCAGATTTGCGGACGCCGAGATGAACAATGGGAGTTAGTCAACACCAAGAAGGATAGATCCATTGCATCTTTCATCCAGGAGTTAAACCAGCACATTCGACGCCACGAGAACCAGATGTGCAATGATATGATAGAGTTGAAGAATGCAAAGGCAAGGATCATCGAGCTAGAAGGAGAACTGAAGTCTACACGCAAGGACTACATGGACGAGATCGTAGCTCTAGCAAGACACAATTGCGACCTTAAGCAGGAGATTGAAGAACTCAAGAGGAAGTTAGCATCCACAGAGGAAGACATGAACGTCGCATGTCCGGACAACTACATCATCATCGACGGCACCGATTCGGATCCAAGTGAACCCGACTTTGAAGACGAAGCTGGAGCAGATATCATGGAGTCTTCCACCGGTTCAAATTTCTAGATGACCACCAGATAGTAGTAGTATTCCCCCATGTAAACATTATAGTTCGAGCACTTTTGTGATAGTTTTAGACCATTTGTAAGCCCTTGTTTGATTGAATGAAGTGATTTGTGTGCATTTGCTCATGAGCATATGGGTAGTGTTTTCCCTTTAGGCCCTCCCTCTATTCTTAAATCTCGTCTGTTCTAAACCCTCAGATGCCTCCAACCCAAGCCCTTAGGTCACCAATGTTAGTAAGCTCACCAGGAGCAGAGTATGTGGCAAGTTTATGGTGTGATCAGTTACCATTAAGGGTTGGTAACTATGTGTTTCCCTTAGATCTAATAGTATTGGAATCTCAAGGATTGGATGTGATATTAGGCATGGATTGGTTATCAAAGTATGAAGGGAACATTAAATGCGCTAGTAAGTCAATTTTGCTTACCACACCCGAAGGAAGAAGGATCAAGTATGTATCCCGACATGTGCCAAATAGGACACAAGTAAACTACCTAACATGAGTTGTTCAAGAAGAAGTACCAGTGGTAAAGGATTTTCCTGATGTATTTCCTGAGGAATTACCAGGCATGCCACCGGATAGAGACATTGAGTTTTTGATTGAGTTATTGCCAGGCACAGGCCCAATATCGAAGCGACCGTACCGGATGCCAGCAAAGGATTTGGTGGAAATTAAGAATCAGATTAAGGAGTTATTGGATAAAGGTTACATTCGCCCAAGTTCTTCGCCTTGGGGATCACCCGTACTTCTAGTGGAAAAGAAGGATGGATCATTAAGGATGGTTGTTGATTATCGGGGATTGAATGAAGTAACCATCAAGAATAAGTACCCACTGCCAATGATCAACGACCTGTTTGATCGGTTGCAAGGAGCTAAAGTGTTTTCCAAGATCGATTTGCGATCAGGGTACCATCAACTGAAGATTCAAGAGCAGGACATACCTAAGACAGCATTCACCACAAGATATGGATTGTATGAGTATACCGTTATGTCATTTGGATTGACTAATGCACCTGCCTATTTTATGAACCTGATGAACAAAGTGTTTATGGAGTTTTTGGATAAGTTCATCGTAGTGTTCATTGATGACATCCTGGTTTATTCAAAGAATGAAGAGGAGCATAAGGAACATTTGCGTTTGGTTTTGGAGAAACTAAGGGAACACCAGTTATACACCAAATTCAGCAAATGTGAGTTTTGGTTGAAGGAAGTTGGATTCCTCAGACACGTTATATCCAGAGAAGGTATAGCAGTTGACCCCACTAAGGTTGAGACCGTAACCGAATGGGAAGCACCAACGATAGTTGGAGAGATCCGGAGTTTTCTTGGACTCGCAGGATACTACCGGAGATTCATTGAGAACTTTTCAAAGATTGCAAAGCCTATGACTGAATTGTTGAAGAAGGATACTAAGTTCAAATGGACTGAGGAGTGTGAGGCTAGTTTCCAGGAGTTGAAGAAACATTTGGTCACCTCACCAGTGTTGATTTTGCCCGATCAGACCAAGGATTATGAGGTGTATTGCGACGCTTCATGTCGAGGACTTGGAGTAGTGCTTATGCAGGAAGGAAGAGTTGTTTCGTATGCTTCACGACAACTGAAACCTCATGAGTTGAATTATGCCACGCATGATTTGGAGTTAGCAGCCGTAGTGCATGCATTGAAGACGTGGAGACATTTCCTCATTGGAAATCATTGTGAGGTGTACACGGATCACAAGAGTTTGAAGTACATTTTCATGCAGAAGGAGTTGAACCTCAGACAAAGGAGATGGTTGGAGCTCATCAAGGATTATGACATGAGATTACATTACCATCCCGGAAAAGCTAATGTAGTAGCTGACGCATTGAGCCGTAAGAGCCATGTCAGAACTCTAATGACGGGGAAAATACCCAAGGAGTTAGCAGAAAACCTTCGTGAGCTATGTTTGGAAATAGTTCCGAGAGGCTATGTAGCAACATTGGAGATTCAGTCAACATTGATGGATAAGATCAGGGAAGCTCAGAAATCTGACAAGGAGATTGCTACTATAAAAGAGAAATTAAGCAAAGGAAAGGCAAAGGGATTTCGTGAGGATGAGCATGATACCCTATGGTTTGAGGACCGTGTTTATGTGCCAAATGACCCGGAGATCAGGAAGTTGATTTTGCAAGAGGCACATGATTCACCGTATTTGATTCACCCAGGGAATACCAAGATGTATTTGGATTTGAAGGAAATATTCTGGTGGACCGGAATGAAGAAGGATATTGCAGCATATGTAGCAGTTTGTGACATATGTCAGAGAGTAAAGGCAGAGCATCAGAAGCCAGCAGGATTGTTACAACCATTGCCGATACCCGAATGGAAGTGGGATAAGATAGGCATGGATTTTATCATGGGACTACCCAGGACGAAAGCAGGCTATGATTCGATATGGGTAGTAATTGATCGTCTGACAAAGGTAGCACATTTTATCCCAGTTAAGACCACTTACACCAGTGCTAAGTTGGCAAAGATATACATGACTAGGATCATTTGTTTGCATGGAGTTCCGAGGAGTATCGTATCAGATAGAGGAACCCAATTTACCTCAAAGTTTTGGAATCAGTTGCATGAAACTTTAGGAACTAGACTAGAGTTCAGCACATCTTTTCATCCGCAGACGAATGGACAGACCGAGAGAGTCAATCAGATTTTGGAAGATATGCTGAGAGCTTGTGCACTAGATTATGGATCTAGTTGGGACGATAACTTGCCGTATGCGGAGTTTTCTTATAACAACAGTTACCAAACCAGTTTGAAGATGGCACCTTTCGAAGCTTTATACGGAAGGAAGTGCAGGACACCGTTGTGTCATGGGACGAAGCTGGAGACCGTCAATTATTTGGACCAGATTTGATTAAGGAGTCTGAACGGAAAGTTAAGTTGATTCGCGATAGGCTCAAGGTAGCCCAGTCCAGGCAGAAGAGCTACGCAGATTCTAAACGCAAGGAGACAGTTTACGAAACCGGAGACAGAGTTTACCTTCGAGTATCCCCACTTCGAGGAGTTAAGCGCTTTGGAGTTAAGGGAAAGTTAGCACCGCGTTTCGTTGAACCGTATAAGATCTTGCAACGTATGGGAGAAGTCACTTATAAGTTGGAATTACCAGAGGGACTGTCAGGAGTTCATGATGTATTCCATGTTTCCCAGCTGAAGAAATTTCACGCCGAAATGGCGGAGGTACCGCTAAGAGATACCGTGCCACTCGAAGCGATTCAGTTGAAGGATGACTTAACATATGAGGAGAAGCCAGTCAAGATTCTCGATTATGCCAGCAGAGTTACCCGCATCAAGGTTATGAAGTTTTGCAAAGTTCAGTGGAACCACCACTCAGAGGATGAAGCCACCTGGGAAAGAGAAGAAGATTTGCTCAAGGACCACCCTCACCTATTTTCTAGCCAACCCGAATCTCAAGGGCGAGATTCATCTTAAGGGGGGTAGGTTTGTAACATCCCAAATTTTCAATTTGGAATGTTATACACTAGATCATCATGCATATCATATTTTCTTGCATTTTGGTTGATCCTAGAAATTTCACGCAACTCAAGGACCCACGGAGAGAGTTGGAGATTTCGTTAGTTTCATATTTGAGAGTTTTCTCGAATTTGAAAAGAGGATCATTTGATTTATTTATTGCATCTTCAATTATTTTCCAATATCAAAAAGATGAGAGAGGGAATAATATGACTTTCCCAAAATTGAGGAAAAATGAAGATTTAATAAATAGATCAAATTTTGTTTTCCGGTGTTTGTTTGCATTTTATTTGGATAGGGAAAAATGCGTGTTTTCAAAAATTGCATTTTAGGCCCGGAGAAAAGTTCATTTTGTTCGGCTCATTTTTAGGAGTCGAGGAAAATTTACTTTAGAATTTTTGGAGTTCGTTTAGTTCTCTTTTGTTTTTCTGCGCGGAACCGATTTAACAAAAGGAGCAAGGCCAGCCGGGCCAAAGGCCCAGCCGGCCGGCCACCCCAGCCCCTTGCGCGCCGTGCGCCAGGCAAGGCAGGCGCCAGCCGCCACCGCCTCTTGCTCTAGCCGAGTCCGGCTAGGGTTAGCCCCTCCCCTTTTCCTTTGTTTCGTTTTCCTTTTTCTTCTAGGACTCTTTTTCCTACTCTATTTCTTGTCCCCTACCCCAAGTTTTCTCCTCCCCTCACCTATATAAATACCCCACACCCCCCCTCCAACACATCAAATCAAAACCCCAAGCCCCTCTCCTCCCCACCCCGCGCCTTAGCCCGCGGCGCGCCGCCGCCGCCATAGCCGCGCCACCCCATGCCGCCGCCCCTCACCACCGCCACCGCCGCACCTTGCCCACGCCACGCCGCCGGAGCCCCTCGCCGGAGACCTCGCCGGAGGTTGCCCCGCGTCTCTTTTCCTCGGATCGTTTTCTTCTAATCGTTCCGATTCTTTTCTTCTCTTTTGATTCGTTTTCTCTCCAATTCTTTTCTCTTTCTTCCGGTTTTTGTTTCAGTTTTCTTCCGAAACCCTAGATCGGTTTTTGTTCTTCTTTCGGACCGTTCGTCTCAACGAACGTGATCACCGATTTTTCCCCGGTTAACGACGCCCATTCGTTTAACCGCTCATCTCTTTCTTTTCGTCGGATTTATTCCGCGATCGTGATCTCAGATCCGATCTTCGTTCTAGTCTTTCTTCTCGCTCGTTTATCGGAATCAGGTGATTCAAGCGCCTGGAGTTTCGTTTCGAAACCGCCGTTCCGTCTAATCCACTTGAACAAGTTTTTGCCCCGGTAAAATTTGGCCTAGTTTCAACCTTCTAGAACTGAGTTGTTTTCTTCCGCCGTTTGTTTTCCGTTTCTTTGTTCGGTTCGTTCTTTCTTTGCAACCGTAGTTCTTAAGTTGAACTTTCTGGTTCGTTCTCTTGTTCGAGTTTTACCTGTGCATTAGATGAGTACTTATTGTGTGCTTGTTGTTTGTCTGCGATAGATCACCCGGATTGCGCCGCTTGTTACTTCGAAACCCTAGGTCTCGCGGATCATCAGCAAGGCAAGTAACACTTTGATCATACCTTTTCTACAACCCAGTTTTATTGCATTAGATCAATCCTCACACATTGCATGATTAGGACTTAATTAAATTGTGGGATGGGAAGTAGATGAGGTAGTACCTATTACCTGTATTATTATGAAACCTTTGGGAGTTACTTCTACGTTTGCTTATTATGCCATGCTATGCTAGTAGACGTGGATTGGGTGAGTGATATCCATGACAGATGTGAGTTGATAATTTTAACGGTTTATCTAAGGTGGCAACTTAAACACACATCTGGGTGGATTGAGGCACCTGATGTCTATCAGGACTTGCCTATTTTTTTTGGACTGCCACCCAGGCTCAAAGGGATCATAAGATCTTTCAAACTAGAAACTTCCGTGTGCAGCCACAAGCCATTATGGGCTCTGGCATAGTTGATTAAGTCATGCGAACTCTTACGGGTAGACTAGCAGATGTAGGGGAAGTAGGTGTACCGGTCTACCCACATGTAAGGTGCTAGCGCTTCTGAAAGACTGTGTCTCGGTCATCCGTCTTCTCAAACACCATGTAGTGCGAGAAACCAAACGGAGGCGATCGAGTCTTGTGGGGGAAAATGCGCAAACCTCTGTAGAGTGTACGAACTAATCATGATTAGCCGTGTCCCCGGTTATGGACAACTTGAGTATCTAGTACTTGAATATCATGTGAATCTCAACATGTTACTTCTAAATAATGTTGTTGGGTTTTAATTACTTAATTGGGATTGAGAATGATGTCAACCATTCTCAATGTTTCACTACCACCATGATAGTTAAATAAATTTATTCCTTTGCAGTAGGGAAAAACTGGCTTTACGCAAAAACGGTAACCATAGAGCTTTTCCACCAGCCATATATGCATATAGTATAGTTGTTTCATTCCATTACTCTCTATGTGTTACATTGCCAGCATATTCCATGTGCTGACCCGTTTTCGGGCTGCAACTTCTCATGTTGCAGACTTTTCAGACGACGAGTAAGGTGCTTTTAGGTCGTGGCCCTATACTCAGTGATGCCATTGGAGTTGATGGACCCATTTACCTTCCGAGTCTTCCGCTGTTTTCGACACTAGATGGCCTTAAGCCATATTTATTGTAGTAAGTTCTCTTTGAGACAACGATGTAATAAGTGTGTGATTGCCACTCTGCTATAAATCCTTCGATGTACTGTGTGGTGTCAGCATTACTGATCCAGGGGTGACACCTGAGCACAGAGCGCTTGATCCATCCGGGTCGGGTCGCTACACTTAGTCCTGATAGTATTTGCATAACTATGTTGTAGATCAATAGCTCGCGATGTAGCTCCCCATTTATTTTGATATGTTCCTAGAGAAAAACTAAGTTGAAAGATGATAGTAGCAATGATGCGGATTGGATCCGTGATCTGAGGATTATCCTCATTGCTGCACAGAAGAATTATGTCCTTGATGAACCGATAGGTGACGGACCTATTGCAGGAGCAGATGCAGACGTTATGAATGTTTGGCAAAGCTCGGTATGATGACTACTTGATAGTTTAGTGCACCATGCTTTACGGCTTAGAACCGGGACTTCAAAAACGTTTTGGATGCCACAGAGCATATAAGATGTTCTAAGAGTTGAAACTGGTATTTCATACTCCTGCCCGTGTTGAGAGGTAGAAGACCTCTGACAGTACTTTGCCTACAAGATGGAGGAGAATAGCTCAACCAGTGAGCATGTGCTCAGAATGTCTGAGTACTGCAATCACTTGAATCAAGTGGGAGTTAATCTTCCAGATAAGATAGTGATTGATAGAGTTCTCTAGTCAGTATCACCAAGTTACTAGAACTTCATGATGAACTATAATATGCAAGGGATAACGGAAACGATTCCCAAGCTCTTCGTGATGCTGAAATCGACGAAGGTAGAAATAAAAAAAAGCATCAAGTTTTGATGGCTGACAAGACCACTAGTTTCAAGAAAAGGGCAAAGGAAGAAGGGGAACTTCAAGAAGAACGGCAAGCAAGTTGCTGCTCAAGTGAAGAAGCCCAAGTCTAGACCTAAGCCTGAGACTAAGTGCTTCTACTGCAAAGGGACTAGTCACTGGAAGCAGAAGTACCCCAAGTATTTGGCGGATAAGAAGGATGGAAAAGTGAACAAAGGTATATTTGATATACATGTTATTGATGTGTACTTTACTAGTGTTTATAGCAACCCCTCAATATTTGATACTGGTTCAGTTGCTAAGAGTAGTAACTCGAAACGGGAGTTGCAAAATAAACAAAGACTAGTTGAGGACGAGGTGACGATGTGTGTTGGAAATAATTCCAAGGTTGATAAGATCACCATCGCACACTCCCTTTACCTTCGGGATTAGTGTTGAACCTAAAATAAATGTTATTTGGTATTTGCGTAGAGCATAATATGATTGGATCATGTTTATTGCAATACGGTTATTCATTTAAGTCAAGGATAATTGTTATTCTGTTTAAATGAATAAAACCTTGTGAGGTCATACACCCAAGGTGAATGGTTTATTGAATCTCAATCGTAGTAATACACATATTCATAATATTGAAGCCAAAAGATGCAAAGTTAATAGTGATAGTGCAACTTATATGTGGCACTGCCGTTTAGGTCATATTGGTGTAAAGCGCATGAAGAAACTCTGTTGGGGATATAGTTATTAGTATGACCCGCTCAGGAGGGGCCGGGTTATACTTATGATGATTCATGAAGCTCGCGACGACTCCTGGAGATGGCGGGTTAGCTAAAGGCCCAGGGCCCAAAGGGTGATTTATGGCCTGTAGAGATAACCGCCATATGTATGTAACTTGTGTTATAAGGCAAGAATAACTAGTCACCGAGCCGGACACTGTTTATAAGCCGGTCGGGACTCTATAGGTCGCAGGGCGTCAACCCGTGTATATAAGGGGACGACTCGACGGCGGCTTAGGGCAAGAAACAATAGATCGAGAGCCAAGCTAGCGTATTTCGCTCCTTGGTCATCAAACCTAGCAATACCACATCAACTAGACTAGGCTTTACCTTCACCGCAAGGGGCCGAACCAGTATAAAAACCTCTCGTGTCCTTTGTCCCGATTAACCCCTTTAAGCTTCCTAGTTGCGATGGCTCCACGACTAAGTCCTTTCACTAGGACATCTGTCGTGACAATTCCATGGCAGTTGGCGCCCACCGTGGGGCCAGCGCACGGTGGATTTGAGTTCTTGAAGGGCAGCTTCGAAGGGATCAAGGGATACGTTGTGGGCCGGATGACCAAGAGTCGTCGCGGCAAGCTCTACATCAACGACGAAGGTTGGGGCCCCGACGCCGGCTCAGTTGAGTATGGGTACCGGGTCCCCTTCGGCGGAATCCACGTCTTCATCGGCCAGATCGGCGAGCCGGGCCCTGAGCCAGACATCTGCACCAACCTCATCGAGATGGCTCAGCGTGCGAGACCCGCCCGGACTCAGCCCGCCGTGAAGCGTGCCTTCGTGGGTTGCATCCATGGAGGGGAGTTCTCTGAAGGATCTGTGGATGGCGGTGAGATGGCTATCTATTCTGATGGTGAGTCGTCCACAGGCGAGACGGATTCATTGTATCAACTACAAGATGGCGGGCTTGGGGGCTGTTCCGATGGCAGCAGTATTCCGGACCCCTTTGAGCCTTCGAATAGAGCGGGGGTCTTCGTAACTGGTACATAGCCGCTCAAAACTCTACGGCTGCGGCAGCAATAACCTCCGGGACGGCCGCGACCAGGTCAGAAGACCCTGCGCGCCCACCGGCTCAGGTGCTGATGGATCTTATGGATAAGATGACGGCCCTATTGACCGCCGTGGTTGAACCGGCGGATAAGGCTCATCATGATGTGGAGGTGGCACGACTACATGAGGAGGTAGCTCAAGCCAAGGAAAACTTGGCCGCGGAGGACGTCAGGATGGCTGCAGAGTGGGCGGCTCTGGACGCTCGGGCTCAGCAGCTTCAATCAGAGGCTTTCCAGCTCTCGATGAATCTGAACACATCAAACGAGGTCATGAGAAGAAGGCACCAGAAGACTCAATTGCGTCTGCCCCTGACTTACGATCCCAGGAACCTCTTCCACACACCCGAAGCCGGTCCCACTAACCCGCCGGAGGCGAACCGGATTACAACACCCGGGGCTGGGGCGCCGGGTCAGCCGCAGGCTATGGAACCCCCTCGTGTGAATACTGCTCCACCTCATTATACACCAACACCACCGGGTCATTTTCCTAGCCCTTTGGAGAATCTGATCGCTACATCAGCGCGTTTGGCGGCTCTCCCCATGGAAGGCGACTCTCCGACGGCGATTGAAACACGAAGGGTAAGAGAACTTCTTTAGACGGCTATGGCACAGCAGGAGTCATACTCTTATAGTCGAGATAGAATTCATTCAACCCCTCACCTAAGCCGGAGCCCAAGCTATAGCAAGCATATGGATTCAGCGGCCATGTCCAGCAATGCTCAAGTCATGACCAGCCACACAGGTATGACCCGGCGCGTGATGGAGCCCTTAACTTGGTTGACCAGGATAGGATCCACCAAGAGGCCAAGCGGGCGGTTTCAATAGGCAGTAGAGCAGGCGGCTCACCAAGCTTTTCCGGTTTATCCAACGACCTCTGTCGAAGCAGGCATGGCCACAAGGACAGGAGGTGTCCCTTGCTTGGTGCCAGCTCTACGTAATGAGAGTTTACCAAAGGATTTAAAGGGGCCTCGGAAGGTGCCTAATTACACAGCTGACTTACAACTCGGGGCATGGATCGAAAGTTATGAGATGGCCATGGAGTTGCTGGAGGTCAGTGACGCAGCGATGGCTAAGTACTTCACCATGATGTTGGATGGAACAACTCGTACTTGGTTGAAGGGGTTGCCACCCAATTCCATCGGCTCATGGGCCGAGTTAAAGGCCTGGTTTATTCAGAACTTCAAGGATACATGCAAGCAACCCATGTCGATTGTGGACTTGACTAATTGCAAGCAAGAGAAAGGTGAATCCATGACCCATTGGGTGCGCCGGGTGAAGGAAATAATACATTCATCTGATAAGATGGATGCCGGCTCCGTGGTCTTAATGTTGGACAAAAATTGCCGTTTTGAACCTCTGAAACAGAAGCTGGGGCGGCTCAAGCGTGATTGCAATGACATGGGCCAGCTGATGGCGGCTCTGGTCAAATACGCCGATTCTGATAGTACCAAAGATCTCGCGTCCGACGAAGAGAAAGCAGGGAAGGGAAAGAAGGACGACAACGGAAAAGGTCACCAACATAACCCGGCAAATCAAGGAGGTAATAAACGTAAGGCTGACAGTAGTATGGAGTTTGTGGCTAATGCCAACGCACAGGGCAACAATCAGCGACGTAAGGGAAGGACACCTCCTCGGTCAGGCGGGTCAGGTCCCACCCTTGAGCAGTTGCTCAATGAACCCTGTCCAAGACATGGCACCCGGGAGAAGCTAGCCACCCATCTATGGAAAGACTATACGATCATGAAGGCTTTCAAGAATTCCAACATGTTTGGCGGTAATCATGGACCTGGCGGCGGCTTAGGCGGTGGCGGCTTTCATGGCCCGGGCGGCAACTCAGGCGGTGGCGGTTTCCAGGGCCCTCAAGGTAACCAAGGTGGTTATAATCAACAATCTAGCCAAGAAGGTCAGCAGCAGCACCAATCCTGGTTTCAGAGTAACCCCAAGCAGCTAAGTAATGGGCAGTATCATGTGTTCACCACCAGCTTATGCAAAAGGGACCAGAAACTTCATAAGAGAGCAGTTAACGCGGTTGAGCCGGCGGTTCCCCGTTATTTGAGATGGTCTGAGCAACCCATTCTGTGGAGTACAGAGGATCACCCGCCCCGGGTTGACAATACGGGTCACCTAGCGTTGGTGGTGGTGCCTCAGCTTGGTGGATATAAATTCACTAAAGTGCTCATGGACGAAGCCAACTACGGAGCATGAGCCGGCGTTGAAGTTTAAGTCAACTGATGATACCAAGATGATTGATTTTGTGCCTCGCGACTCATCCAAACAATTCATTATCAGTGCTAACTTGGATCCAAAATAGGAAAGCGCACTCATTGAGTTCATCCGTGAGAACCGGGACATCTTTGCATGGAAGCCTTCTGACATGCCGGGTGTACCGAGAGAACTCGCTGAGCACACTCTCAATATTGATCCAAAGTTTAAGCCGGTCAGGCAGTTTCTTCTGCGGTTCAATGAAGAAAGGCGCAAGGCTATTGGAGAAGAGGTGGCCCGGCTCTTGGCGGCCTGGTTTATTGGTGAAGTTTTTCACCCAGAGTGGTTGGCTAACCCGGTGCTTGTGCTAAAAAAGAACAACACTTGGCGTATGTGTGTGGATTACATAGATTTAAACAAGGCTTGTCCGGCTGATCCTTTTGCTCTCCCTCGTATTGACCGAATCATTGATGCTACGGCAGATTGTGAGCATTTAAGTTTTATGGATGCTTATTCTGGCTATCATCAGATCAAGATAGCAGTAAAGGACCAAGAGAAGACGGCTTTCATTACTCCGTTTGGAGCCTTCTGTTACGTGTCTATGCCTTTTGGGCTTAAGAGTGCCCAGGCGACTTATCAACATTGTGTGCAGAACTGTCTTCATGATCAAATTGGGCGTAAGTTCATGCTTATGTGGATGATATAGTGGTGAAATCCAGGGAGAAGGAAACTCTAGTAGATGATCTGAAGGAAACCTTTGATAACCTCCGGGTCTACACAGTGATACTTAACCCGACCAAGTGCATTTTTGGAGTCCCAGCTGGCAAGCTTTTGGGTTTTTTGGTGTCTAACAGAGGCATTGAGGCTAATCCAGAGAAAATTAAGGCGATTACGTCTTTGGCTAAGCCGGCGTGCATCAATGACGTTCAGCGGCTGGCGGGTCGTGTAGCAGCTTTAAGCCGTTTCATAAGCCGGTTAGGCGAGAAGGCTATGCCGTTGTATCAAATGATGAAGAAGACGGTTAGTTTTGTTTGGAGTGATGCTGCTAACTCTGCATTTGAAGATCTGAAAAAACAGCTTGCCGAGCCGCCGGTTCTTGCTACTCCCGTTGAGAAAGAGCCACTGTTGTTATATGTGGCTGCAAACACACGTGCGGTCA
Organism: Triticum aestivum; assembly: GCF_018294505.1. Taxonomy (NCBI): domain Eukaryota; kingdom Viridiplantae; phylum Streptophyta; class Magnoliopsida; order Poales; family Poaceae; genus Triticum; species Triticum aestivum. The sequence continues at coordinate 606,119,256 of NC_057797.1, read as the reverse complement.
GTGCGGCCATTGTTGTCGAGCGCAAGGAGGCTGGCAAGGAACATCCGGTTCAACGGCCGGATTATTATGTCAGTGAGGTGCTCATTGAGTACAAACAGAGATATCCACATTGGCAGAAGCTTGTTTATGGGGTGTTCATGGCAAGCCAGAAGCTTAAGCATTACTTTCAGGGTCATCCTATCACTGTGGTTAGCTCTGCTCCTTTAGGAGATATTATTCAAAATAGAGAAGCCACAGGACGAGTCGCCAAGTGGGCCATTGAACTTGGGTCTCATGGTTTAAAGTATGTGCCACATACTGCCATTAAATATCAAGCACTTGTGGACTTCATTAACGATTGGACAGAGTTGCAGATACCCGAAGAGAAGCCAGACAACACATATTGGACGATTCATTTTGATGGGTCCAGACAGTTGGAAGGCTCGGGGGCTGGAGTTGTTTTAACTTCTCCTCGAGGTGACAAATTTTGTTATGTGTTGCGATTGATGTTTCCTTGTACTAACAACGCAGCTGAGTATGAGGCCTTACTCCATGGTCTTTGAATGGCTAGAGAAATGAGTTTAAGCTGGGTATGGTGCCTTGGCGACTCGGATTTTGTGGCTCAACAAGTATCAGGCAAGTGGGATTCCAAGGACCCTCTCATGGCGGCTTATCACAATGAGGTTGACGCTGTTGCTGGACACTTCAAGGATTATCAGGTGGAGCACATTGACGGCAGAAAGAATGAAGCGGCCGATGCTTTAAGCCGGTTGGGATCTCAGCGTAAGCCGGTGCTGCCTAACACCTTTTTAGATGTTCTACATAACCCTTCTGTCCAATTGCCTAGATAAGAGGACTTGGCTATTCCAGACCCAGAAGCACAATTGGTGGCGGCTCTTCATGTCATTCCAGATTGGAAAGTGCCATATTTGGCTTATATGATCCGGGGTGAGTTGCCAGAGGATGAGACCTTGGCTAGACAGATAACCCAGCGGTCTAAGTTAATGACAATTTCCAATGGTGAGTTGTATCGTCGCGGTGTCACCGGAGCGTTTCAACGTTGTGTCTCTCCTGAAGAAGGTCAAGAAATTCTTCGAGATATCCATGAAGGAGATTGTGGCCATCATGCCGGTTCAAAATCTCTTGTGGCCAAAGCTTTTCATCACGATTTTTACTGGCTAACGGCTCACGCCGATGCGGAGGATCTGGTCAGTAGGTGTGATGGGTGTCAAAAATTTGCACGACAAGCACACGTGCCGGCTTAAGAATTGCTGATGATTCCAATCACTTGGCTATTTGCAGTCTGGGGGCTTGACATAGTTGAACCTTTCAAAAGGTCCAAAGATAAGAAGATGCACCTTTTGGTGGCAGTGGAAAAGTTCACAAATGGGTTGAGGCAGAGCCGGTCAGTTAGTGTGATGCGGCCACGGCGGTTCAATTCATGAAGAAGGTGATTTTTCGTTTTGGTTTCCCGCACAACATTATCACTGACAATGGCACCAACCTGTCCCAAGGAGATATGGAAGAGTTCTGTCAACGGGTGCATATCCGGCTTGATGTTTCGTCAGTAGCTCACCCCCAATCCAATGGTCAAGCTGAAAGAGCCAATCAGGAAATCTTGAAAGGTTTAAAACCCCGGCTTATGGTCCCTTTACAACGGATGCCGGGTTGTTGGGTGGAAGAATTACCCTCTGTAATATGGAGCATCAATACTACCCCTAATAGGTCTACGGGTTATACGCCTTTCTTCATGGTTTATGGAGTAGAGGCAGTTTTGCCTAGTGATATCCGTCATGACTCGCCCCGCATGGCGGCTTACTTTGAAGCTGATAACAAGCAAGCTTGATAGGATGCGCTTGACTTATTAGATGAGGAGCGAGACTTGGCAGCGGTCCGATCAGCAATTTACCAACAAGACCTGCGCCATTATCATAGCCGCCAGGTTAAGTCCAGAACCTTTTAAGAAGGTGACCTAGTGCTCCGGCTCATCCAAGATCAGTCTGAGGCGCACAAGCTCTCCCCACCTTGGGAAGGACCCTTTGTGGTCAACAAGAACTTAAGCAACGGTCATATTACCTTATCGATGTTCGAGAGCACAAAGACTCACGTAAATCGGAGGAGGAGACCCGCTGGCCGTGGAATATTTCTCATCTTCGGCCTTACTATACTTGAGCCACCGACTCTCATAATGTACATACTTTGACATTGTATATATTATGATAAGTAATAAAGCAGGACCTCTGTCCTTTTCATCTTCAATGATCACATATCTTTATTATTTTAATTATTAAATGACCAGTTGGGGGTTGATCGTATTCGAATCTAGCTTAACCCTATCGGTCTGGCTCATGATCGTATTTGAATCTAGCCGTTAAAACTTCATGGTCACCAGGGGGCTTCCTATTCAAACATAAGTCGTATTCGAACCAAAGAGAACATAGCCGTCGTAACCCTCTTGATCGGCGCAAACCAAACTCATTAGGGGGCTTCTTGATCGTATCCGAATCATAGCTTAACCCCTTTTGGGACTTGGATCATATTCGAATCAGGGTCGTTAAAAACCTCTCAAGGTCATTTGGGGGCTTCCTGTTCAAACATAGGTCGTATTCGAACCAAAGCGAACATAGCTGTCGGTACCCTCTTGATCGGCGCAATGCCAAAGCCACTGGGGGCTACATGATCATATTCGAATCCTAGCTTAACCCCTTTGGTCCAGTTTACTGATCGTATTCGAATCAGAAGCCTCCAATTTTTTTCCTAATGCTTGATCTACATTATTTGAAAGATACTCTTTTGTTTTACTGGTTTTTTGTTGTCTCGAATTTAACTGTAAGTATGGTTTCAATTTAAAACCGGCTCGGTTATTTGACAAAAAGCCGCCAAGGTATAATAGTTATCAGGCGTATGGAAGTATTGGCTTCTAAAAAGATTGGGTTGTCACCCTTACTGCCCGGGTCACATAAACCAGCAGTCAAAATCAAAGAACACAGGTATGACATTGTCATTCATAAACAGACTTATCTGTGTTTTTCTTTAATCAAAGGCTTTCCAGCCTTATTTATCCTTACATCTAGCCCTGACTATTCCATTATGGTAATTCCATAATTATATATCGGCTGTTTTGACCCGTCCAGCGACAAACCGCCAAGACAGTTTTTTCAGCTCTTACATACAGGAACATGTTTAAATGCTACAGATATGATGAAGGATATAAAACATATATTGACATGATGGATAAAACCAGTCGTACGCAGTATAATATGCACGATGGCATAGGCAGAACATGCAGTTTCAAGCTAGCCTATTACAAGGCATTGAAAGCCCAAAAGGTTACAACTGTTTTTCTCCTACGCAGATGTTAAGCTAAGGCCGGTTCATTAAGTCTTGGCCGGATTATTTTTGGATGATTATGACTCTTCCCTCGCCGGTTCATCTCCCTCCACTGGTTGGAAGCTGGGCTTGGACCAATCAAAGCCATGAAGAGCAACAAACTCGGCTTCATCATCAATTAGTCCGGATGGGTCAATCTCTGGGGCAAAGGTGTGTTGACGAACCGGTGGGATAAGATCTGTCACTTTATAAGATGGCGTCGCCATCTTTTTATTCTCCATCTCAAAACCCGACTGATACTTATCAATATTGGTCTCATCACCAAGGATAGTAGCTTGAGGACGAACTCCCCTAACACAAGCAGCAAAATCGTCTTGATCAAATGGGGTCCCATCTTCCTTAAAACTGGGATACCCCTTGGCTACATCCGCCGGGTCGAGTTACGACACCCAGGCTTTGGAGCGGCTTACGCGGTTAGGGCTCTGGCTCTTGCACAAAACCGCTTGACCTCTTGGAATCTAGCGGGTAAGATTGACAATTTCTTCAAGACGTCACTCAAGAGATTTAGTCCTTGGTTGGCTGGGGAAATAATAGCAAGCGCCCGTTGAGCCCCAGTGTACAGCTGCTCCACCAAGGTGTAAACCGCCTTGAGTTTTATCACGCTGTTTTGGCTCAGATTGCTGCTCCGGGGACCTACGAGTATTTTAAGAGGCTAAGCAGGCGGTTTATATATCTACCAAATATAGAGTTTCAGTAAGTAATGCAATGACTCACCAAAGATGGCAGAGACCATCTGAGACACACGGTTTTTTAAACCAGTGAGTTCGGTCGTAACCTCCTTGAGAGCCGCCTCGGCTATCTCGGCACGCTGTACTAGCAAGTTTTTCTCATTAGCCCAAGATTTTTTTCTCCACATCGAAACTGGTCTTGAGTTTCTCTGCTTCAGTTAGGCTCAATTGGAGTTTGGAGTTGGCATTCTTTATTTCAATCTCTTGAGCCAACAACCGGGTCTTTGCATCAGTCAATTGGGAACCCAATTCATTGATGGCGGTCTACAAGACATGCACAGGTGTGTCAGAAATTTATTCCAATAGTGGTCATAATGATTAAAGTCCCAAGTACTTTGCAATGCAACACCACTCGGCACTTGGGGGCTAATGTCTATCAAAACAATTTATAACATACAAAAAAGGTTCTTCTATGATTAAAGTCCCAAGTGTTTTACAAGTAATAACGCTTGGCACTTGGGGGCTAATGCAGGATATGCAGAAAGTTCTTTATCTTGAGCCGGATAACAATGTTGGTTTGGATTGGTTCAAGATATTTTTGAAGTCAAGTACCGACTCATTCATGATGAATTAAGCCAGTCCTGGGGACTACAGATGCGAATTTATGCTAATCCATTGAACTTAGGGAAACTCTAAGATAGAGCATCAACTTATATCATAAGTCTACAGATCATTCAGGTTCATCATAATCCGGAGACTTGGGGGTTGGCAGAGTATATGTAAACTAATGAAAGCTGGGGAGCGTACCTCATATTTCAGTTGCAGCTGTTTGACCATTTTGATTTCAGAGTCACGGCTGGAATGCACATGACTGAGGTATCCAGATAGCACGTCACTAATGCTCAGGTGAGCATAGTGAGAAACATCAAGCCGTACCTTCTACCTTTCCAACGCTTCTTGCTTGGCAGAGTGCCTGGCTAGTACAGTTGGGTTACCCGGCTCAACGAATCTGCTACCAGTGATTAGAACGTCATTGTTAGAAGGTTCCGGCGGGTTAGCTGAGCTGGACGGCCCAATGGTGGATGGATCAAGAATGGTCTCGTCAGCTGACAGCTCAGGAAAATGTGATTGAATGTGGATAGCAGGGTCTTTTGGTGCTTCAGACTGTTCAAGTGCAGGAGTTGGTATAGCCAGCTCAAGAGCAGGGTCTTTCGGGTCTTCCGCCGGCTTAGCCACCTTGTATTTCTTGGGCTTTGCTTAAACACTAAGAAGAATTTCATGAGTCAGTGTGATGATACAGACTTAAAAATACAGAAGAAAGATAATTTTCATTACCCAGGGGCAGTCTTGAAAGCCAGAAATTGGGTTTGAGAAGAATCGTCGGGCGAACGAGAAACCTCCTGCAATAGTAAAATCACAGTTAAGAGAGCAAGGAAATAGATTCATTGATGAAGGCAAGAGACAAAGGTGAAAGAAACCTCATTCTGGCGTTTCCGAGGAGTCTTCGGTAAGCCAGAGAGCAGTTCATTGTCGTCACTGGTCTGGGCCTGACGGCGGCTCTCATGTTGCTTCTTTTTCAAAAGAAAATGAGGATCCAAATAAGCCAAAGGGTGTGAAAACCTTACTTTCCGGGTTACCAGTCGAAGTTTCTGTCTTGGCAAAGGGGCTGAGTCGGAGGAGATAGTTACCTCTTCTTCTACTGCCTGGCTGGCCCCCGTGTCATCCTGGCAATAGTTAGTGTCAATAAGATTGTTAAAAAACAGGCCAAGAGATTCAAGGGCCACCTCCGACTCAGAAACATCGTCCAGCTTGAACATATCAGAAGCAATTCTTTTCTTTTTGGATTTTCGGTTTGTCTTTTTGGCGGCTATGGCGGCAGCTCTGGCCTTCTTGGTAGCTTCATGATCATATTTGGCTTTCCAAAAGTCAGATTTGGCATGTAGGCAGATAACAGATTAAAAGTCATGCAAGTACTTAACTACTGAAGGAAAAAGGGGGTCAAGGGGATTTACCTCTGGTGCCGGGTTAAGTTTGCAGAAAGGATTTAATCCAACTTTACTGCAGTCCTCGTATTTTCCGTTCACGAGGGTGGTTGACAATGCAACAATGTATTCTTCAGTCAGTTGTACCAAACTATGGCGCAGAGGGTCATCTGGTCCTCCAACATAATTATACATCAAGGTAGAGCGGCGGCTTAGAGGGATAACCTGCCATGCGATCCAACAACGGATCAAATCAACTCCAGTCAAGCCGTTTCCCAGCAAGGCTTGAATCCTTTTGATAGTTGGGATGAGCCTCCTACGTTCAGTGGCAATAAGCTTGTCAGGGAGTAAGAACTTGGAGTCAAGACGCTCCGTGCGATAACTCGGCATTGGTTTTCCATCAGCTGGAGACGTGTCTTTGCAATAAAACCAAGTTTGGTTCCAGTCCTTGGGTTGTCTTGGTAAGACTACTAGGGGGAAAATAGCACCCTGTCGGCGCTAAATTGAAATTCCGCCAAGTTCCAGGCTAGGGCCGTTGGTGCATTTGTTCTGGCGGTTCAAATAGAAATACTCTCTGAAGAGTTCAACAGTGGGTTCTTCTTGAAGATAAACCTCACAGAGAACTTGAAAATTGCAGATGTTTGATATGGAATTGGGTCCAAGGTCTTGTGGATGAAGCTTGAAGAAATGCAGAACGTCTCTGAAGAATTTTGAGCCGGGTGGTGAATAACCCCGGTTCATATGATCAGTAAAAACAATGACTTCGCCGTCCTTGGGCTGAGGTCTTTCTTCGGCCGGGTCAAGAGAGCGGTAAGACATAATGTTCTTCTCTGGTAAAAATCCAATGATAACGAAATCTTTCAGAGTAGCATCGGTGACTGTGGAAGGGACCCAATTGCAAATTGTTGTCGTCTTTGGCGGCATGGTGAGAAGACGAGCTAAAAAGGAAGCAATTATCGGTTTAAATTAAATGGTGGAATCACAGGTTAATGTTTACAATACAGATGCGTAATGGCGGCTTAAATAAGGGATAATGATATATGAAGGAAAAGTGAGCCAGCCTGATAAGCCGCCATGACCTAAGATACTCAAAGGAGGCCAATGACAAAAATTGGCTAAGTACTGAGATAAACAAGTTTCACAAGCTGCTGCTACTATTTTGGATCAAGATTGTTCAAAAAAGGAAAATAAATCTAGACCTAAATCCAGCACGGAGGAGTTCATTAGTTCTAAGGAGGTTTTTAAACAAGAAAGAGGGATCTGCTAGCATCTGAAATGGATGCAAAACAACTACTGCATAAGTTTTATACTACTTTTAGATCAAAAAAGGGTGCGGTGGAGAAACCACGAAGAACCCATGATGAACAGCGAAGAACTCGTGAACCCTAATGTGGATCTAAGGGGTGGAGAAACAGAGACTTACGGATGCAGATCTACTACGGAGGGTCGCCGCCGTTTCTCTGAACAAGCTCAGGTTGATGCAGCGGCCGGGGTCGAGGAAGACGAAGTGCGCTGCGGCGGCGGTGGAGCTCGAGCAGCAGTAGGGTCGTGAGAGGAAGAAGATGACGGAAAAGGGGAGAATGAAGAAAGGCCAGTCGTGCCTATTTATAAGGAGAAGACTGATAAGCGGGCGCGAAAGACGAGGAGACCAAAAATTATGGGTATCCAGCTTGTCAGGACGCCTCAATTCTCGGGGTGGTTATTAAGATAAGGACCCGTTGAGATATATTGGATAAAATATGAATTAATAACAAATGATGTCATGGCGGGTCATTACAAATCCAGGAGATGATGTCGCGGCGGGTTACAAATTTCCGTTCGACGGAGAGCAGAAGTTTTTCCTAAGATGTTGAAGATTGACATGAACCGGTTCAAATCAATCTGGGGCCTAATGTTGGGGATCTAGTTATTAGTATGACCCGCCCAGCAGGGGCCGGGTTATACTTATGATGATTCATGAAGCTCGCGACGACTCCTGGAGATGGCGGGTTAGCTAAAGGCCCAGGGCCCAAAGGGTGATTTATGGCTTGTAGAGATAACTGCCATATGTATGTAACTTGTGTTATAAGGCAAGAATTACTATTCACTGAGATGGACATTGTTTATAAGCCGGTCAGGACTCTGTAGGTCGCAGGGCGCCAACCCATGTATATAAGGGGACGACCCGGCGACGGCTTAGGGCAAGAAACAACAGATCGAGAGCCAAGCTAGCGTATTCGCTCCTTGGTCATCGAAACCTAGCAATACCACATCAACTGGACTAGGCTTTACCTTCACCGCAAGGGACCGAACCAGTATAAAAACCTCTCGTGTCCTTTGTCCCGATTAACCCCTTTAAGCTTCCTAGTTGCGATGGCTCCACGACTAAGTCCTTTCACTAGGACATCTGCCGTGACAATTCCACGACAAACTCCATGCTGATGGGCTTTTTTGAATCACTTGATTATGAATCATATGATGCTTGCGAACCATGCCTCGTGGGCAAGATGACTAAAACTCCATTCTCCAGAACAATGGAGCAAGCAACCGACTTATTGGGAATAATACATACTGATGTATGCAATTCGATGAGTGTTGAGACTCGCGGCGGGTATCATTATTTTCTGACCTTCACATATGATTTGAGAAGATATGGGTATATCTACTTGATGAAACATAAGTCTGAAACATTTAAAAAGTTCAAAGAATTTCATAGTGAAGTGGAAAATCATCATAACAAGAAAATAAAGTTTCTACGATCTGATCACGGAGACGAATATTTGAGTTATGAGTTTGGTCTTCAACTAAAACAATGTGGAATAGTTTCACAAATTCATGCCACCTGGAACACCACAACATAATGGTGTGTCCGAACGTCATAACCTTACTTTATTAGATACTAGTTGACCCGTTGCGCCAAATGGCGCAGAGACCTGCTGAAGACATGTTGTCGATGAAAATAATTTCATACTGCAAGAACCTTTAACTAAATCATGCTATTTTGTAAACATGTTTATTACGTTGTTAAATAATAGTCTGGAAAAAGGAAATTTTTGCATAATATAGCAGTTCTACTACCAATATCGAATTACGGGGTAGAGGAGCAAGTTCTACTACCTAGTACGCATTTTAGAGACCGGACACAATGTGACCGCAACATACAGGCTTTCTACTACCAATATCGAATATGTCCTTAACATGTGGGTTGTTGATATGTATTCTAATACCTATGTGGGCGGGCTAAATAACACATATGGGATATTCTAATACCTCCTAATCCCTATATCTCTCTATATGAACAACAAAGACATGTTTGTTTTCTTAGGTTTCTTATCTTTTTTCCTCTTTTTTTGCAGGAAAAGTATGCATGGCCAGGTTTCTCATCATGATAACCATGTTTTCAAACTTGGTAAAAAAATACAACCACGCCAACTTTACTCTCTCATCATAGTGGCCATATTTTCAAACTGAACATATTCATATTATGCAAAGTTTCCCTTTTTCCAGACTATTATTTAACAACGTAATAAACGAATATTGGTAGGAGCAAGTGGCATTGTGTCCGGTCTCTACATTACGGTACATATCCTGAAGCCTTGCAGTGCTCCATGATCAGCAATGCATCGTCATACGCTACAACCGTACATGCACCACAAACAACTTGCTGGTGTTTTTACCTGATAAAATAGATAGTGATACAAATTTATTTGCCAATTGTACCATTGACTTGTATGAAAAAATGCAATGTTTCATTAAGATCACTATCCGACTATTTTTACAAAAGAAAAACGAATTCACAAAACAAATGTTGTTTTGCGCCAAATGGCGCAAGATACCAGGTCAGACCCTTTGTTATTTGAGAGAAGATGATTTCCAATGTAGCAATTTTATGCATCCTGTTGCACCAAATGGCGCAAAGTCCAATTCAAACCAAGAGCTAAATGCAAATGTTTGCTTAATAATGTAAGAATGTAACATATTAGATCATTAGTTACTTACAATAGTTGAGTCTGCAATTAGATAACCCAAGTAGTTGTACACATGGGCAACACAATAAATAAAATGTACTCAAGACATGATAAAGCACTGTGTCCGTGCACTTCTTAGCAATACTGTCCACCGCATCATATATGTTATCATGTCACATTAGTAATTTGGATTCAACAATAGAGATAAAGAACGGCAACACAGAATCATGTTTATCCTAGGGATGATATTAAATTACAACAGACACTGGCATAGATTCAAGAAAAGTGCCATTCCGTCGGAAAAAAGATGACAACGCGTTTCTTCAGTGACCATATAAGGACCTTGCTTCAGTGGTCAATGGTGTAGTTGTCATCGTGGGCTGCACCAAACAATGGCCTCCTCAAGCTTGTTTGTCCAGAGACCCTATACACCAGAGTGTTGGTTGTTTGATCAAGAACAAAAGAATAGCCTGACATGATATTTTTGGTTGTTTATATATCTTGGAAGGTGGGTGCCTAACAGTCTAGTTTCAAATAAGCAAGTAAAGGAAAAGGTAACATTTTTACTTCTGAGGAAATATCAACAATCTGGTTCTACAAAAGAGTTAATGGACCTACCTCATGTAGGTAGCTACTAAACTACAAAATGCAGATTGGTTGATCAGCAAGATTCTAATTCTGAAAACAATAAACTAATAAAACTTGTACAAAAACCGCAAAATTATTATTATCCTGATTGGCCAAATAAGCTAAGTCGAGCAATATTGTGGGTATAGCCATCATTTTTCTACAGAAAAGAAAGATATCATCTTTGCAAATAATTCTTCTTCTTTAACTACTCATTTGAACATCTCCTAATGTTCCAGGTCATGTAAGCAAATATTAAACCTCATCTCCTTCGAGGGACAAAAAAACATGAATGTCGTTTTCACATTGAGTTAGAAAAAATTAAGAAAATATATTGTTTCCTGAAAACAATTGAATGCGCAATGTAGTTTATCAAATTTTGCGCATATATATAGCACATACCCAATGACTTCTGATCATGACATCTTTACTTACATGACGATGTTAAATATGATTAAAGGCTGCATAGCCTGGGCGACCACAAAGTTTCGGACTATCAGTACAGAACTTTATCCAATCACCTGTATTAGTATAGGATGTTGAGAAGGAATCCAGCTTGAAAAAATCTAATAAGAAAGCTTCAATTGACGAAATAATAAAAACAACATATAATACTATATATGAACTTTAAACTGTAACTTAATGGTAGACATTATAGTGCTTCGATGTAGGCAAGAATAACTCTTATAATAATTTTATTGCTAATCTTTCAGTCAATACTTGCAAGAGAGAAATTTTTTGGGTGTAAGAAGAAATAAACATGGAAGTGGACTGTCCATTGAATGTGTGGGAAAGGCATCATACCATAATTATATATGGCACATTATCCCTTTTGTCTATGAAAAGAGAAGAACATTTGATATTGATACTTAAGTTATTTCATACTGCACAGCTAATGCTATATTGGTGTACAATCTCTATAACCCCTTATCCAGGTGCCTAAACTCTATCTCTATCCATATGTTAGATGGCCTAAGCAAGCGTACCGTGGTACCAATTGCCTATGGAGATACCAATTCTTCTGCATTATATGTATGTAGCAAAGCAATTGTTGAAGGACAGCGCAGAACTAATTTGAAAGCTCACAGAAAATCAAGTAGCAGCAATACAGGGCACTCCATCAGCCTCTTGTTTTCATGTTTGAACCAGAAGAAAAACATAAACTTGCAAACCAGGTTATCACACCATTAACCAAAAGGCATGCTTTACTCCAAACAGAAAATGAAGGGAAGTGATGCTCGCTTTACCCCATGAAATTTGGTTCCAATGCTAAACAATCATGCATGTCACATTTGACTCGCAATATTGTTCCATCATGAAACCAAACAAATACCAGTCCAACCTTTGGCAAAATGAAAACAAAACGAAAGCATTTAACAGCCAGCCACCGTGAGGAGGAGGAGGCTCCTCGCCGTATTGTCCCGCCACTGCAACGACGGCGAGGACCTCTGCATGGATCGAACCAATATTGCTAAACACCATCAACTTAGACCATAAGTCAGACCTGCTAAACCTCCTGCAAACAAATAAAAGAGAGTTAATGAGGACGTTGTGGTTGATTTGATCTAGCTGAAATAGATAAAGACAAAATGGCATACGCCCAACCAAGCAATTTTTCTGATATTCATAATGTGGGATTTAATATAAATGGACAAAAATTATTTGAGCCTACAAATCAAAGTCCTGATATATGTCATGCAAATTACACATATTCAGTCTATAGATCACTAATATACATGTCACTCAAAATTTCAAAAGTCATGCAAACATCAAATGAGCCTAGTAGCCAAAACCAACTTCTATGCGACAACTAAATTAATATAACCTTTCTAACATTTGGAGAAGGGACACATAGTTGAGGAAGCACACCACGGATTCTTGCTCATTCAAATAAAAAGGCTTTTGCTGAGTTATTCTATTATAATGTGATATATATATCACATACCAAGTTTTCTGAAAAGAGAACTTATTTTGTAGTCGAAACAAACAAGAGTAATTAAAACTAAACCAGGAGCTGAGGTTGCGGCGAGCACTCACCTCGACCATGTCGAGCTTGCCCTCATTCAGAACATTGAAAAGGGTGAACCCAGTGGGCGTCTCAAACAGCACCAACATCTTCAACCAAGCCACTGCTCAACTCACCTGGATCGCAAGAACAACCCTAAAGGAATGAACCTACAAATGAGAAACCGAGCAACTATATAAGAATTCAACCTAACTCTGGAAAATACAATTTATTGTTGTACTACAATACCTAATGGAATCCACAAACGAACCTATTTAAGTTCTTCTGATTTAGACACTATTCAATATACTGCGCAAATCATTCTACGCAAGCAATCATCAGACATCCAGTTGCACAAATTTAAAACGTCGGATCAAGTGTCACTGCTAAACATTCCCCGGTGGGATGAAGGAAGATGAAGATGGAATTATTTAGCAAACAAGAGATTGAAGAGAAAAAATTAGTACCATCTGGGAAGTTGGAGATTTGACTGAAGAGCATGTCCATAACTCCAGGCTAACAAAAATTGTATGCCCCATCTTCTTAGGGTGTGTCAACCAGCGATAGAAGTTCAAAACATTCTTTGGTGATTGTCAGATCAGGCCTGCAGATGATTTGGTAGTTTATAAGCAAATGTGAAGAGCATCCAAACACTTAAACGGTTGGCCTAAGCTAGATTCGAGAGAATCACACAGGCTTCCACAATTTTCGAGCGCTGCAAAACTAAGAAAATGTGTCAATGCATACCACTTAAACTGCATCAGTATTATTAATTAGAAGGAAACAGAGAACGAAAGTTCGTACAATCTGACATAACCTTCAGCTGTGGGTGTTCTGACCCTGGCCACTTCTCCCCTGTTGTGGCCTTCTTTCACTCAAATCTTAGCCGTGAAGAAGCAAACAGTTGGTTAGAAAGAAAAGGAACAAACCTCAACCAACAGAACAAAAAAGCAGTAACCTGGGACACACAAGTAATAAGGGCCAAATTCTAGAATGAATTATCAAGAACCAGAACAGTCAAGGAATTAATTTCATCTGAAGCATGGGCCCAAGCAATTCTTCACAACATTGTATCCTTTACGCTGATGGTTAATACGAAAGATTGAGTAAAAAAGAGTATCAACATATGATCTGAAACTTCGTTAAAAAAACACATGATCTGAAACGGCTGGTGTGGGTGAGTTCGTCCAGGGCACGACCGACGCAAGAAGACGGCGACGCAATCCTACGACCGGAGGTGGGGCTCCACTGGATGGCCACAAACGTGCTTGCCCCATCCACCGTGGTCGGGTTGGTGAAGAGAGAGTAGACGGGGCGAGTGAGGCCGGCGATGGCAAATGGCCCCTGGCCGGCGACGCCTCCTCCACGAGGACCAGCGTGCTCCTTCACCCTGTCGCCTGCCTCCTCCCTCTTCCCTGTAGCCTCACCCACGACGGGCCGACAGTTGCTTGTCCTCGTCGCCCGCCTCCCCTGCCCCTTCACGCCACCACAGGGCTCGCCTAACTTGCGCCAGATCTGGAACCAGTCGCCGCCGACGGCCGGATAAACAACCAAGAGAAGGAAGTCGGGGTGGAGAAGAAGCAAAGGTCCGGTGGAGGAGGGGAGCAAGCAGCAGCGAGGCTCTTAGGGCGGAGGCCCTGGTGACGAGCGAGGAGGAAGGAGGGGATGCGGGTAGGGCTGTCCGGCGGCTGGTGTGCGAGAAAGACGAGAGGAAGGATTGGGTGCGTAGCGTGCGGAGAGGATTGGGCAACCCTGTGCAGCCCACGCAACCAACCTCCTCGACGCTGCGCGCAGCCACTGCTGCCGACGAGCGGGACCAGGAGCGGCGGTGGCCCACCCGTCATCGCGAGATCACAAACGCGCGCGCACAAGCCGGGTGCAAATGTGCCGGCCAACTACTCTGCGGCTCCCCACGACGCACGACGCGGTCAGCGGGCGATGTGACACACGGCGCGCACGAGCTGTTCACCCGAGGAAATCTAACCCAACCAATGGAAGGCCTCATCAAGCCCACCAGTCATCGTGCGTCAACGAAGCAAAACTGGGTTAAAACAGACTATAAAAATCAAACGGCAGTGCAGACACGTTGACCCGACCAGGCCCGATCGAACGGCGAAAATCAGAGCAAAATCGAGGACGCTCGGGAGGGCGGGTCGCCCACAATCCTTATAGGTTAGAATGGTGCAATCTATGATATCTCTTACCGATTTACCACTATAGTTTTGGGGTTATGCATTATAGATAGTTGCATTCACGTTAAATAGGGCACCATCTAAATCTGTTTAGACAACACCATATGAACTGTGGTTTGGCATGAAACCAAAGTTGTCGTTTTTTAAAGTTTGGGGTTGTGATGCTTACGTGAAAAAGTTTCAGCCAGATAAGCACAAACCTAAATCGGAAAAGCGCGTCTTCATAGGATACCCAAAAGAAACTGTTGGGTACACCTTCTATCACAGATCCGAAAGGCAATATCTTTATTGCTAAGAGTGGATCCTTTCTATAGAAGAAGTTTCTCTCGAAAGAAGTGAGTGGGAGGAATGTAGAACTAGATGAGGTAATTTTACCTTCTCCCGAATTGGAAAGTAGTTCATCATAGAAATCAGTTCTAGTGATCTCTACACCAATTAATGAGGAAGCTAAATGATGATGATCATGAAACTTCAGATCAAGTTACTATCGAACCTCGTAGGACAACCAGAGTATGGTCCACACCAGAGTGGTACGGTAATCCTTTCTGGAAATCATGTTACTAGACCATGATGAACCTACGAACTATGAGGAAGCGATGATGAGCCCAGATTCCGCGAAATGGCTTGAGGCCATGAAATCTGAGATGGGATCCATGTATGAGAACAAAGTATGGACTTTGATTGACTTGCCCGATGATCGACGAGTCATTAAAAATAAATGGATTTTCAAGAGGAAGACAGACACTGATAGTAGTGTTACTATCTACAAAGCTCGAATTGTCGCAAAAATGTTTTCGATAAGTTCAAGGTGTTGACTACGATGAGATTTTCTCACTCGTATCGATGCTTAAAAGTCTGTCCGAATCACGTTAGCAGTTGTCGAATTTTATGAAATCTGGCAAATGGATGTCAAAATTGCATTCCTTAATGGATTTCTTAAAGAAGAGTTGTATATGATGCAACCAGAAGGTTTTTTCGATCCTAAAGGTGCTAACAAAGTGAGCAAGCTCCAGTGATCCATCTATGGACTGGTGCAAGCATCTCGGAGTTGGAATATATGCTTTGTAAAGTGATCAAAGCATATGGTTTTATACAGACTTACGGTGAAGCCTGTATTTACAAGAAAGTGAGTGGAAGCACTACAACATTTCTAATAAGTATATGTGAATGCCATATTGTTGATCGGAAATAATGCAGAATTTTCTGGAAAGCATAAAGGGGTGTTTGAAAAGAGTTTTTCAAAGAAAGACCTCGATGAAGCTTCTTACACATTGAGCATCAAGATCTATAGAGATAGATCAAGACGCTTGATAAGTTTTTTCAATGAGTACATACCTTGACAAGATTTTGAAGTAGTTTAAAATGGAACAGTCAAAGAAGGAGTTCTTGCATGTGTTGCAAGGTGTGAAGTTGAGCAAAGACTCAAAAGCCGACCACAGCAGAAAATAGAAAGAGAATAAAAAGTCATTCCCTATGCCTCAGTGATAACCCACAAGTATAGGGGATCGCAACAGCTTTCGAGGGTAGAGTATTCAACCCAAATATATTGGTTCGACACAAGGGGAGCCAAAGAATATTCTCAAGTATTAGCAGCTGAGTTGTCAATTCAACCACAACTGGAAACTTAGTATCTGCAGCAAAGTGTTTAGTAGCAAAGTAATATGATAGTGATGGTAATGGTAACAAAAGAGTAATGAAAGCAAAGTAATGTTTTTGGTATTTTGTAGTGATTGTAACAATAGCAATGGGAAAGTAAATAAGCGTAAACCAGTATATGAAAAACTCGTAGGCATCGGATCAATGATGGATAATTATGCCGGATGCGGTTCATCATGTAACCGTCATAACATAGGGTGACACAGAACTAGCTCCAATTCGTCAATGTAATGTAGGCATGTATTCCGAATATAGTCATACGTGCTTATGGAAAAGAACTTGCATGACATCTTTTGTCCTACCCTCCCGTGACAGCGGGGTGGAAACTAAGGGATATTAAGGCCTCCTTTTAATAGAGAACCGGAACAAAGCATTAGCACATAGTGAATACATGAACTCCTCAAACTACGGTCATCACCGGTAAGTATCCCGATTATTGTCACTTCGGGGTTAACAGATCATAACACATAATAGGTGACTATAGACTTGCAAGATAGGATCTAGAACTCTCATATATTGATGAAAACATAATAGGTTCAGATCTGAAATCATGGCACTTGGGCCCTAGTGACAAGCATTAAGCATAGCAAAGTCATAGCAACGTCAATCTCAGAACATAGTGGATACTAGGGATCAAACCCTAACAAAACTAACTCGATTACATGGTGAATCTCATCCAAACCATCACCGTCCAGCAAGCCTACGATGGAATTACTCACGCACGACGGTGAGCATCATGAAATTGGTGATGGAGGATGGTTGATGATGACGACGGCGACGAATGCCCCTCTCCGGAGCCTCGAACGGACTCCAGATCAGCCCTCCCGAGAGGTTTTAGGGCTTGGCGGCGGCTCCGTATCGTAAAACGCGATGATTTCTTCTCTCCTATTTTTTTCTCCCCGAAAGCAGTTATATAGAGTTGGAGTTGGAGTCGGAGGTCTCCAGGGGGCCCACGAGGTAGGGGGTCACGCCCTAGGGGGGGGCCCACCCTCGTGAGAAGGCTGTGGGCCCCCTGGTCTTCATCTTTGGCGAGGATTTTTTATTATTTATTGTAAGATATTCCATGGAGTTTCAGGTCATTCCGAGAACTTTTGTTTTCTGCACATAAAACAACATCATGGCAATTCTGTTGAAAACAGCGTCAGTCTGGGTTAGTTCCATTCAAATCATACAAGTTAGAGTCCAAAACAAGGGCAAAAGTGTTTGGAAAAGTAGATACATTGGAGACGTATCAACTCCCCCAAGCTTAAACCCTTTCTTGTCCTCAAGCAATTCAGTTGGCAAACTGAAAGAAATAAAGAAAACTTTTACAAACTCTGTTTGCTCTTGTTGATGTAAATATGTCAAACTAGCATTCAAGTTTTCGATAAAGATTATAACTAACCACATTTGCAATAATTCTCAGGTCTCATGGTTACCCATATCAATAGCATAATCAACTAGCAAGCCATAATAATAAATCTCTGATGACAACACTTTCTCAAAACAATCATAATATGATATAACAAGATGGTATCTCACTAGCCCTTTCTGAGACCGCAAAACATAAATGCAGAGCACCTTTAAAGATCAAGGACTGACTAGACATTGTAATTCATGGTAAAAGAGATCCAATCATAGTCACACCCAATATAAATTAACAGTAATGAATGTAAATGACAGCGGTGCTCTCCAACTGGTGCTTTTTAATAAGAGGGTGATGACTCAACATAAAAGTAAATAAATAGGCCCTTCACAGAGGGAAGCAGAGATTTGTAGAGGCGCCATAGCTCGGTTTTGAAATAGAGGTGAATAATATTTTGAGTAGTATACTTTCATTGTCAACATAACAACCAAGAGACGGCGATATCTTCCATGCTACACACATTATAGGCGGTTCCCAAACATAATGGTAAAGTTTATACTCCCCCTCCACCAACAAACATCAATCCATGGCTTGCTCGGAACAACGAGTGATCAGGTCCGAGGGGGAGTTTTGTTTGCAATTATTTTGATTTAGTTTGCATAAAGCATGGGACTGGGCATCCCGGTGACCAGCCCTTTATCTCGTGAGTGAGGAGCGGAGTCCACTCCTCTTGAGAATAACCTGCCTAACATGGAAGATACAGACAACCCTAGTTGATACATGAGCTATTCGAGCATACAAAACAGGATGATTATTTGAAGGTTTAGAGTTTGGCACATACAAATTTACTTGGAATGGCAGGTAGATACCGCATATAGGAAGGTATAGTGGACTCATGTGGAATAACTTTGGGGTTTAAGGAGTTTGGATGCACAAGCAGTATTCCTGCTCAGTACAGGTGAAGGCTAGCAAAAGACTCGGAAGCGACCAACTAGAGAGCGACAACAGCCATGTACATGCATTAAAATTAATAAACATTGGATGCAAGCATGAGTAGGATATAATCCACCATGAACATACGTATCGTGAAGGCTATGTTGATTTGTTTCAACTACATGCGTGAACATGTGCCAAGTCAAGTCACTTAAATCATTCAGAGGAGGATACCACCCTATCATACCACATCATAACCACTTTAATAGCATGTTGGCATGTGAGGTAAACCATTATAACTCATAGCTAATCAAGCATGGCACAAGCAACTATGATCTCTAATTGTCATTGCAAACATGTTTATTCATAACAAGCTGAATCAAGAATGATGAACTCATCATATTTACAAAAACAAAAGAGGTCGAGTTCATACCAGCTTTTCTCATCTCAGTCAGTCCATCATATATCATCATAATTGCCTTTCACTTGCACAACCGAACGATGTGAATAATAATAAGAGTGCACGTGCATTGGACTAAGCTGGAATCTGCGAGCATTCAATAAACGGGAGAAGACAAAGCAATATGGGCTCTTTTGTCAGATAAACAATAATGCATATAAGAGCCATTTCAACAATTTAATCATGGTCTTCTCCTACTGACCCCCAAAGAAAATAAAAGAAATAAAACTATTTACACGGGAAAGCTCCCAACAAGCAAAAGAAGAACAAGAAATATTTTTGGGTTTTTATTTTTAATTACTACTACAAGCATGGAAAGTAAATTAATTAAAAGCTACAACTAATTTTTTTGGTTTTCTTAAGGTTTATTAAACACACAAGAAGAAAGCATAAAAGTAAATAAACTAGCATGGATGATACAATGAAAAAGTATGAGCACCGTTGTCTAGCAATGAGTGTGTGTGAACATAAATGTAATGTCGGTGAAAAATACGTCTCCCCCAAGCTTAGGCTTTTGGCCTAAGTTGGTCTATGGCCACGGCTAGCCTGGCTGATATCCATAATAATAGTTGGGGTCGTACTGCGATGAGGAAGAAGAAGGCTCCGATTGCCACTGGCTGGCAATCATCTCCGGATCCCATTGATAGTTAGACTGTCGTGAAGGATCAAATTGGGGTTCCAGTTCTGGCTCCTCGGCTGGTGCAGGGTTCCGGTAGGCGTGGATAGCCATCAACGGAACAAGGTACTTGCCTACAGTAAAATCAAACAAAGAAGGAGCAGGCAAGGTAATAGTCTCAGGATGATGTTTATTAAAGAACAATTGATATTTAAGCTCTCCTGACCTATTCTTAACAATAAAATCATGTGCCACCATACTTTTATAATCTAAATAAACACGAGGCGACACTTTTCTTCCTTCTCAGCATGCCTAATAGGTATGTTAAAATGTGCAGCTAGGCGTGTAGCATAGATGCCTCCAAAGATGGGACCCTTAGTACGGTTCATACTTAACCGTCTAGCAATAATGTCGCCCATACTAAAAGTGTTATCATTGTATAAACCTTGGAGCAGAATAATTATATCAGGGATACTAAGGTTTCCACAGTTTCCGCGTCCAATTAAGCAACGACTAGCAAATAATGCAAAGTAACGTAAAACAGGAAAATGTATGCTAGTGATTCATGCATCGGAAACCTTCCTAGTTTCTCCTACAGTGATAGTATTAATAAATCCCTCCACATCATCATGATGTGGTTCTTCTATATTGCCCCCAAAAGGGACCAAACAAATCCGACAGAAATCATAAAGTGACATCTCCTTATGCTCATCATATAAATGAAACTCCACCGTAGGTGGTGAGTTCGTAGAATGAAAATGAAAGTTTTGCACAAAGGTATTTGTGAGCAAGAGATACTGATCGCATTGGTCGTGGAGGAAAGCGGTGAGGCCTGCATTATGAGCCAACTCATGAAAATCTTCATAAATCCTGGCTGCTCTCAAGAAATCATCGGAAGGCCATTCACACACCCGAACCTCCATGGTGCGCGGCAAATTATACTTAGGCTTCGGTGCCTTCTCCTTCGAGCTTTGGCTCGATGAGCCCCTCAATAATCTCCTCATCATTTTCTGAAAAATTCTGAAATTTTTAGTAACTTCAAAATAAAAGTAAACCAAACTCAATAATATTGATAACAACTACTCCTACAAGTGCCTAGAGCCTATATCATGCATCAAAACTACTTTTGACCATATAAATTTGACATGCAAGCTCAAGAACAGGGTCACCTAAGCAACACAAATCTGCAATGAATAAAGCACTAGAACAAAAACTAATTGGACCAATGGAGGAGTCACATACCAAGGAACAATCTCCCCAAGCAGTTTTGTGAGAGGTGCTTTGAGCAAGGAGATCGAAAATGGCAGCAAAACGAGCTTGGACTCGGGTTTGAGCTGGTTTTTCTTGTTTGGGGGAGGAAGAAGAAGTGTGTGGCTGAAAGAATAAGTGGAGGAGGTCCACCGTGGGCCCACGAGGTAGGGGGCGCGCCCTCCACCCTCATGGCAAGGTGGTTGGCCCCCCATGGTGTGTTCTTTGTTCCATAAATCCTCAAATATTCTATAAAAAATCATATTTAATTTTCAGGGCATTTGGAGGACTTTTATTTTAGAGGTATTTTTATATTGCACGGATAATCAGATAACAGACAGAAAATTATTTATTTTTTACTTTATTTCAACTAAATAACAGAAAGTATAGAGAGGGTACAGAAGGTTGTGCTTCTAGTTTCATCCATCTCATGCTCGTCAAAAGGAATCCACTAACAAGGTTGATCAAATCTTGTTAACAAACTCATTCCGATTAACATGAAACCAGAGATATTTCGAATAACACTAGGTTACCTCAACGGGGATATGCACATCCCCAATAATAAGTATATCATATTTCTTTAGACAGTAGGAAGAGGAAATTCAAAACCTCCAAATATAATCGATGGATTTTTCCGATAGAATTGATACTATGAACTTGAGGTTGTTTCCTCGGAAAATGTATCGTATGCTCATTACCATTAACATGAAAAGTGACATTGCCTTTGTTGCAATCAATAACAGCCCCTGCAGTATTAAGAAAAGGTCTTCCAAGAATAATAGACATACTATCTTCCTCGGGAATATCAAGAATAACAAAGTCCGTTAAAATAGTAACGTTTGCAACCACAACAGGCACGTCCTCACAAATATCGACATGTATAGCAGTTGATTTATCAGCCATTTGCAAAGATATTTCAGTAGGTGTCAACTTATTCAAGTCAAGTCTACGATATAAAGAGAGAGGCATAACACTAACACCGGCTCCAAGATCACATAAAGCAGTTTTAACATAGTTTCTTTTAATGGAGCATGGTATAGTAGGTACTCCCGGATCTCCAAGTTTCTTTGGTATTCCGCCCTTAAAAGTATAATTAGCAAGCATGGTGGAAATTTCAGCTTCCGGTATCTTTCTCTTATTTGTAATAATATCTTTCATGTACTTAGCAGTTAGCATAAGGATTGGTTTTGAGCATATCAGTTAATCACATACGCAAAAAGATAGGTCTAATCATTTCAGCAAAGCGCTCAAAATCGTCATCATCCTTTTTCTTGGATGGTTTGGGAGGAAAAGGCATGGGTTTCTGAACCCAAGGCTCTCTTTCTTTACCATGTTTCCTAGCAACAAAGTCTTTCTTATCATAACATTGATTCTTTGATTGTGGGTTATCAAGATCAACAACAGGTTCAATTTCTGCATCATTATCATTACTAGGTTGAGCATCATTATGAACATCATCATTAGCATTTTCATTAGGTTCATGTTCATTACCAGATTGATTTTCAGCATCATAAATAGAAATATCATTTGGATTATCAGGTGGTTCAGCAATAGGTTCACTAGAGGTTTGCACAGTTCTATCATTTTTCTTTTTCTTCTTTTTAGAAGAGCTAGGTGCATCAATTTTATTTCTCTGAGAATCTTGTTCAATTCTCTTAGGGTGGCCTTCAGGATACAAAGGTTGCTGAGTCATTCTACCAGTTCTAGTAGCCACTTTAACAACATAATCATTTTTCTTACTATTCATCTCATTGAGCAATTCCTCTTGAGCTTTAAGTACTTGTTCTACTTGAGTGGTAACCATAGAAGCATGTTTGCTAACAAGTTTAAGTTCACCTCTAATATTAGCCATATAATCACCCAAGTATTTAATCATATCAACATCTTGTTTTAATTGTCTACCAAAATAAGCATTGAAGTCTTCTTGCTTAAACATAATATGATCAAATTCATCCAAGCATTGACTAGCAGTTTTAGAAGGAGGGATTTTAGTTTTATCATATCTATAGAGAGAATTTACCTTTACTACCTGTGTCGGGTTATCAGGGTCTGGAGGTTCTTCAATAAACAAAGGATTAAGATCATATGTTTCTTCGGCAGGCGGTAAATTAAGACCATGTATTTCTTCAATAGGAGGTAAATTCTTAACATCTTCAGCTTTAATACATTTTTCTTTCATAGATTTCTTTGCCTCTTGCATATCTTCAGGACTGAGAAATAGAATACCCCTCTTCTTCGAAGTTGGTTTAGGAATAGGCTCAGGAATTGGAGCAGGAGCTGGCTCAGGAAGTGCCCAATTATTTTCATTTTTCAACATATTATTCAATAAGATTTCAGCTTCATCCGGTGTTCTTTCCCTGGAAAGAGAACAAGCACAACTATCCAGGTAATCTCTGGAAGCATCAGTTAGTCCATTGTAAAAGATATCAAGTATTTCACTTTTCTTAAGAGGATGATCAGGCAAAGCATTAAGTAACTTGAGAAGCCTCCCCCAAGCTTGTGGGAGACTCTCTTCTTTAATTTGCACAAAGTTGTATATTTCCTTTAAAGCAGCTTGTTTCTTATGAGCAGGGAAATATTTAGCAGAGAAGTAATAGATCATATCCTAGGGACTACGCACACAACCAGGATCAAGAGAATTAAACCATATCTTAGCATCACCCTTTAATGAGAAAGGAAATATTTTAAGGATATAAAAGTAGTGAGATCTCTCATAATTAGTGAAGAGGGTGGCTATATCATTTAATTTAGTAAGGTGTGCTACAACAGTTTCAGATTCATAGCCATGAAAAGGATCAGATTCAACCAAAGTAATTATATCAGGATCAACAGAGAATTCATAATCCTTATCAGCAACACAGATAGGTGAAGTAGCAAAAGCAGGGTCAGGTCTCGTCCTAGCATTTAGAGATTGCTTATTCCATTTAGCTAATAACCTTTTGAGTTCATATCTATCTTTGCAAGCTAAAATAGCTAAAGAAGCATCTTGATCAAATAAATAACCTTTAGGAATAACAAGTGATTCTTCATCATCACTTTCATCTTCATAATCATATTCAATATTTTCAATCTCTCTAGCCCTAGCAAGTCGTTCTTGGAGAAAATCACTAAGTGGCATGGTAGTATCATGCGTAGAGGTAGTTTCATCATAAGTATCATGTATAGCAAAAGTAGCATCATCAATAACATGCGACATATCAGAACGAATAGCAGAAGCAGGTTTAGGTGTCGCAAGCTTACTCATAACAGAAGGTGAATCAAGTGTAGAGCTAGATGGCAGTTCCTTACCTCCCCTCGTAGTTGAGGGATAGATCTTGGTTTTTGGATCTCTCAAGTTCTTCATAGTGATAAGCAGATATAATTCCCAAGTGACTCAAAGAATAGAGCTATGCTCCCCGGCAACGACGCCAGAAATTAGTCTTGATAACCCACAAGTATAGGGGATCGCAACAACTTTCGAGGGTAGAGTATTCAACCCAAATTTATTGATTCGACACAAGGGGAGCCAAAGAATATTCTCAAGTATTAGCAGCTGAGTTGTCAATTCAACCACACCTGGAAACTTAGTATCTGCAGCAAAGTGTTTAGTAGCAAAGTAATATGATAGTGATGGTAACGATAACAAAAGAGTAATGAAAGCAAAGTAATGTTTTTGGTATTTTGTAGTGATTGTAACAATAGCAACGGGAAAGTAAATAAGCGTAAACCAGTATATGGAAAACTCGCAGGCATCGGATCAATGATGGATAATTATGCCGGATGCGGTTCATCATGTAACAGTCATAACATAGGGTGACACAGAACTAGCTCCAATTCGTCAATGTAATGTAGGCATGTATTCCGGATATAGTCATACGTGCTTATGGGAAAGAACTTGCATGACATCTTTTGTCCCACCCTCCCGTGGCAGCGGGGTCCTAATGGAAACTAAGGGATATTAAGGCCTCCTTTTAATAGAGAACCGGAACAAAGCATTAGCACATAGTGAATACATGAACTCCTCAAACTACGGTCATCACCGGTAAGTATCCCGATTATTGTCACTTCGAGGTTAACGGATCATAACACATAATAGGTGACTATAGACTTGCAAGATAGGATCTAGAATTCTCATATATTGATGAAAACATAATAGGTTCAGATCTGAAATCATGGCACTCGGGCCCTAGTGACAAGCATTAAGCATAGCAAAGTCATAGCAACATCAATCTCAGAACATAATGGATACTAGGGATCAAACCCTAACAAAACTAACTCGATTACATGGTGAATCTCATCCAACCCATCACCGTCCAGCAAGCCTACGATGGAATTACTCACGCACGGCGGTGAGCATCATGAAATTGGTGATGGAGGATGGCTGATGATGACGACGGCGACGAATCCCCCTCTCCGGAGCCCCGAACGGACTCCAGATTAGCCTTCCCGAGAGGTTTTAGGGCTTGGCGGCGGCTCCGTATCGTAAAATGCGATGATTTCTTCTCTCCTATTTTTCTCCCCGAAAGCAGTTATATAGAGTTGGAGTTGGAGTCGGGAGGTCTCCAGGGGGCCCACGAGGTAGGGGGGCGCACCCTAGGGGGGGCGCACCCTAGGGGGGCACCCTCGTGAGAAGGGTGTGGGCCCCCTGGTCTTCATCTTTGGCGAGGATTTTTTATTATTTATTGTAAGATATTCCGTGGAGTTTCAGGTCATTCCGAGAACTTTTGTTTTCTGCACATAAAACAACATCATGGCAATTCTGCTGAAAACAGCGTCAGTCCGGGTTAGTTCCATTCAAATCATACAAGTTAGAGTCCAAAACAAGGGCAAAAGTGTTTGGAAAAGTAGATACGTTGGAGACGTATCACTCAGTCATAGGTTCTATAAAGTATGCTATGTTGTTTACCAGTCCTATTGTATACCTTAGCATGATTTTGGGAAGGGAGTACAATAGTGATCTAGGAGTAGATCACTGGACAACGGTAAAAATTATCCTTAGAGGACTAAGGAAATATTTCTCGGTTATGGAGGTGATAAAAGAGTTAGTTGTAAAGAGTTACATCGATGCAAGCTTTTTACATCGATCTAGATGACTTTAAGTTTCAATCTGGATACATATTGAAAGTGGGAGCAATTAGCTAGAGTAGCTCCGTGCAGAGCATTGTAGACATAGAAATTTGCGAAATACATACGGATCTGAATGTTGCAGACCCATAGACTAAACTTCTCTCATAAGCAAAACATGATCACTCTTTATTATTGACTCTAGTAAACCCTTTGGGTATTAGTCACATAGGAGATGTGAACTAATCACATAAAGATGTGAACTAGATTATTGACTCTAGTGCAAGTGGGAGACTGAAGGAAATATGCCCTAGAGGCAATAATAAAGTTATTATGTATTTCCTTATATCATGATAAATGTTTATTATTCATGCTAGAATTATATTAACCGGAAACTTAGTACATGTGTGAATACATAGACAAACATAGTGTCACTAGTATGCCTCTACTTGACTAGCTCGTTGATCAAAGATGGTTATGTTTCCTAACCATAGACATGAGTTGACATTTGATAAACGGGATCACATCATTAGGAGAATGATGTGATTGACTTGACCCATTCCGTTAGCTTAGCACTTGTTCGTTTTAGTTTACTGCTATTACTTTCTTCATGACTTATACATGTTCCTATGACTATGAGATTATGCAACTCCCGATTACCGGAGGAACACTTTGTGTGCTACCAAACGTCACAACATAACTGGGTGATTATAAAGGTGCTCTACAGGTGTCTCCGATGGTACTTGTTGAGTTGGCATAGATCGAGATTAGGATTTGTCACTTCGATTGTCGAAGAGGTATCTCTGGGCCCTCTCGGTAATGCACATCACTATAAGCCTTGCAAGCAATGCAACTAATGAGTTAGTTGCGGGATGCTGCATTACGGAAACGAGTAAAGAGACTTGCCGGTAACGAGATTGAACTAGGTATTGAGATACCGATGATCGAATCTTGGGTAAATAACATACCGATGACAAAGGGAACAACATATGTTGTTATGCGGTTTGACCGATAAAGATCTTCGTAGAATATGTAGGAGCCAATATGAACATCCAGGTTCCGCTATTGGTTATTGACCGGAGATGAGTGTCGGTCATGTATACATAGTTCTCGAACCCGTAGGGTCCGCACGCTTAACGTTCAGTGACGATCGGTATTATGAGTTTATGTGTTTTGATGTACCGACGGTAGTTCGGAGTCCTAGATGAGATCGGGGACATGACGAGGAGTTTCGAAATGGTCGAGACGTAAAGATTGATATATTGGACGACTATATTCAGACATCGGAAAGGTTCCGAGTGATTCGGGTATTTTTCGGAGTACCGGAGAGTTACGGGAATTCGCCGGGGAGTATATGGGCCTTATTGGGCTTCAGGGAAAAGAGAGAGAGGAGGCTGCGCGCCCCCAAGGCCTAGTCCGAATTTGACTAGGGGGAGGGGCAACACCCTCTCCTTCCTTCTCTTCTCTTTTCCCTTTCCTTCTCTCCTACTCCTACTACATGGAAGGGGGGAATCCTACTCCCGGTGGGAGTAGGACTCCCCGGGGCGCGCCATAGGAGGGCCGGCCCTCCCCCCTCCTCCACTCCTTTATATACATGGCCAGGGGGCACCCCATAGACACACAAGTTGATCATTGATCCCTTAGCCATGTGCGGTGACCCCCTCCACCATAATCCACTTCGATCATATCGTAGCGGTGCTTAGGAGAAGTCCTGCGTCGGTAGCAACATCATCACCGTCATCACGCCGTCGTGCTTACGGAACTCTCCCATGAAGCTCTGCTGGATCGGACTTTGTGGGACGTCATCGAGCTGAACGTGTGCTGAACTCGGAGGTGCCGTGCGTTCGGTACTTGGATCGGTCAGATCGTGAAGACGTTCGACTACAACCGTGTTCTCATAACGCTTCCGCTTACGGTCTACGATGGTACGTGGACGATACTATTTCCTCTCGTTGCTATGCATCACCATGATCTTGCGTGTGCGTATGATTTTTTTTAAATTACTATGTTCCCCAACAAAGGAAGGCCTCACCCAACCTTGATTTGAAAGTCCAAGGAAATTCTGGAAGAAGAACAAGAGGAAGAAGAGAGTTGCCCCGAAGACACCAAATATGCTTACCATGAGCACATGGCTCTTGCTTCATCGCATTTTTGGGGCAACAAGAAGAACTCAAGGCCTAACTTCTCCAAGAACAACGCAAGTGCCTCAAAGGCAAGCAACGTGTGAGAACTTGCTACAATTGTGGCAATGTGAGTCACTTTATGGTGAATTGCCCCTATGAGAAGAGGGAAGACAATAGTGGCAAGCTTATATGCAGGGACAAGGCCAAGTCCTTCCCAAACAAGAGCAACTTCACCAAGAAAGTGCCTCAAAAGGGGTTGGTGGCACCGGTGCTGAGGAAATCGTTAACTGGTACCTGCTCACTCGGCTTGGGAGTAGCAATTAATCAGTGAATCGACCTATTAACTAGATTAATCGGTCGATCATTAGTCGGTGGAATTTTAAACCCAAGAAAAAAATTTATATGGAGACAACAAAACTTGAATGATATAAAAAAACTCTACATTGCAATTATAAAGCAAATGTCACTGCTTTCTTTTCTCAATAGACCCCGAACATGTATACAACAGTCATCAACAATCATCCATGTGGGCGTCGAAAATCATTAACAAATGTGTATACAACAAGTTTTTTTTGCTGATTTCTACATGGACCGCAACTCCGAGAGATGGCGATACCCGACTGAGACACTCAGAGAGAAGGTGTTGGCAGCCATGCAGGGAGTCTAAAACACGTTGTTTACGGGAGGTGGGAGGTCGCAAAGGGGCGGGAGGGGCGGGAGGAGGGCCAAACCCTAACTATTTAGGAGTGGGAGGGGTATGGGAGGGGTTACGGGACAAATAATCGGGCTTGGTTTTCCCATCAATTAATGGGCCAACAAGAATTAATTGGCCTAACAACCAATTAATCGGTCTAACAGGCCGTTTAATCAGCCTGACAAGTTAACACAATCAATAGGTGTTATTCGAATCGGCCACCCTACGAGTAGTGATTAACTGGCCCATTAACTAATTAATCGGATGAATTCTTGAACAGTGGGTGGCACAAGAAGAGTACCTCTCCAATGATGATGATGAAGATACAAGTGGTGAAGGAATGGCAACGCCACCGTGGCCATTGCCACCTCTTCCCCAACCAAGGTGTCTCTCTTTGATGCCCCCAATAAGAATCTCATTGCCAAGTGCCTCATGGCCAAAGGTACAAACAAGGAGTTTGCTTCCGATGGGGTGTCATGGTTGCTTGATAGTGGAGCAACAAATCATATGACCGGGAGCAAGGACTTCACTGGTACAGCGAGGCGCTATACAAACGATTTTTGACCCCTTTCCGCGACAGCATTTGGAACCATCACGAAGTGAGTGTGAGCGATAGGGGGGGTCCTTCCCACGCGACCCAGAAACCGTCGGGGATGTGCCCTCCTGGCACACACGCTTGGCAAAATGAGGTCATGTGCAACCGGCGAGCGATCAAATACGGTTATACGTAAATTAGTGCTAAAAAATACAATTATACAGGTGAAATAATTTCCGGTTGTAAGTACATCCCACACAGTCAGTCCCGCTAAACGTTCCCGTCCGTATGTACATCCTGCACAGTCGCTCCAAGGAAAATGTTTCTTTCGCAAGTACATCACACACAATTTCCCCGTTAAATCGTTTGTGATAGCGTTGCCATTGCACATGATATTAACAATTTTATCGTTTGCATTATTGAATGCATCACACACGGTGCATAGCAGAAACTATGTGGCAAAGGCTGTCCATCACACACGTTTTTATGTGGTAAACATTTGTGCAAGGCGGCCTAACGCAAACAGTTTTCAAAAGGATGTCATCTGTGATTGTTCATTGATCCAACACAGTTTATTCCTAGAAACTGTGTGCGTTGCGTGAGGTCATCACCCACGGTGTTTTCTCAATAACCATTTGCAATAGAAAAACCCAATTCGTAGGCTAATTGCCCTATTATTAATAATCCATTTATTAATCTAATTGACATTCATATTAAGCACATAATACATTTCGTTTCCATATTAAGGAAGCGGGATTTCATAATTGAAATACATCAGAGTACAACATGATATAGCTTCAGCACTCAGCTACCCCATTACACAACTGCACAAGCACCAAGTTTCACATGCAACATCTAGAACCTTTCAAAATTAGCATCATAGACGGTACATAGACAAATGCATCCCATCTGGAAAACTGCTGAAGCGGAAGGCGAATATTGAGCCTTCATTGATGTTGAAGGTCTTTGCAACTTTAAGCCAGTGCCTATGGATGATTGACCATCCATCCTTCGTCCTCTTCAGAAACACTTCAATATTGAACCGTGGGTGTTGTATGAAAACTTTCCTCGCCTCCTGATCATAGAGGTGGTTTGAGAGATAATCATCAGTGAACTGCTTTAGAAAGGCCTGAGAACAAGGATGTGCATAAATATCTTCTCTATATTGGAAATGGGGTAAAGGAATAAAAAAAGGGCAAGGTATAATAGTTAGTACCATGTTGTAGTGAAATGATGTCTTCTTCATTATGCAGACAAAGATCTTGTTGTTTTTTGTCGCTAATTTCTTTATCCTAACAATCTTTCTGAGTTTCTTAACTTGATTGATATGCATGGACAACTCATTTCCCCATATGCAAAAAGGGTCGAACCATGGGTCAAAACCTCTGACAGCAGGACCTACATGTGCAAGACCAAATTGTTAAAAACCTAAATATTAGAATGGTTCCTGCAATTGCACAATAATGTGCTATTAGACAACGGACCATGCACGTGCTAACCTCGATTGTAAACCTCAGTGCTTCCCATTGTTTCCCTGCAATACATATAAGGTAGTTAGTCATCAGGTTAAGTGAGAGTTCGCATGCTATTAGTAAAATATGTTGATGAAAAATAAGCACATTGCAGATTCATCAGATTAATTCAAGCCACATGGAAAACCCATTTATCCAAACAAAGCATGATTAAGAACTAGGAAATATAGCACTTGTATATGTTTCTCATGTATTAAGTGCAGCCAAATTCGATTTATTCCTCACATGCACAACAATTTACTAAATGATGAATAGATTGAATAAGCAACTACCAATTTTTAGCTTTTCTTAAAAATTAGGGTTAGCAACAAATATTCCTCACATGGTATACAATAACAGAATGCACCCACAACAATTGAACATCACATTGCAGAATTGAACCAAATAGTTAACTAAACACCACAACAAATGAACCAAACATTAACTGAGCACCACATTGCACAATATAACATACTCCTAATAGAAGATCAGAGTTAACCAAACCAAGCATGCTTAACAACTTGAAAAATATAGCAATTGTATTTGTTTCTCATGTATTTAGTACAGCCAAATTCGATTTACTTCTCACATGGTATACAACAACAGAATGCACCCACAACTATTGAACATCACATTGCATAATTGAACCAAACAGTTAACTCAACACCACAACAAATGAACCAAACGTTAACTGAGCACCACATTACACAATGTATAACGTACTAGAAGATCAGACAGTTACCAAACCAAGCATTCTTGACAACTTGGAAATATAGCAATTGTATTCGTTTCTCATGTATTTTGTAAAGATAAATTCGATTTTCTCACATGGAAGACAATACGAAATTGCATCCTGAATAATTGAACACCACATTTGCAGAATTGAACCAAATAGTTAACTGAAGACGACAACTAATTAATCAAACAGTTAATAAGTGAGCACCACACTACACGGAACATAGAACATATACACTAGAGCAACAGATTGCATGGTAAAATTAGAGAGCACAATTCACTAGAATTTGTTAAGGAAAGGCAGGAGCAGCGCACGTAACGGGTAAACCGAGCATGCTTAACTGGCGTAGCTAGCAAATGGCAAGGTGCTCCTCCAAGATCCGGATGTCAGCACGAATGGCAGCCATCACAACCTCATCCGCGCGTGCGCTCGCGGTTTGCTTCTCCGCTGCCAAATGCTCCTTGAGCTCCTGGCTATACTATGTGCACCATGGCTTAGGGCGGCGCTTATTTGATGGAGGGGCCGATGATTTGGGTGGAAGCACTACAAAAAAAGACACATCCATGACATTTTGGGCCGAATGAATTTTTTTGTCATACATATGACACTTCTATGACGATAATTGTGACAAAACCCAGTATCATCATAGATGTGGTGGGATCCTACTTCTATGACAAAAAATCATGACATAAAATGGGCTTTTCGTCCTGAGCGGGTCAGAGATGCGGCTGCATGACATTCTTTGGGCCGTCCATGACGGAAAAAACCGTGGTAGAAGTGAGGGGGAGGAAAATTTTGGGGAGTTCCCGGTTACGGTGGGAGGTCGGGGGCCGAGCGATGCACATTTCTTTCATACACATACGCGCGTGTGTGCGAGGCGTTGGCTCTAACTGAACCCGAGCGAGGCGTTGGGCTCTAACTGAACCCGAGCGATTGCACTGCAGGCTACACGTTATTGAACCCGAGCGATCGATCGATGGCTGTTAACTGAACCCGACCGAGCGATTCCTTCGC